>NW_026685037.1:0-3976 GCF_943735745.2 Anopheles bellator | reverse complement strand
TATGTCGTCAAAAATGTCAAACTTTACGATGGAACCATCAGATGGACGCACATGACATCAGTGTTGCCAATTCCCGAAATATAAATAGTGACCTTCGTATTACACGCCTTTATCGAAGAGAAACTGTAAAATGTACCGAATTTTGTCTTTATTGACATTCATTGTTAACACCCTGTTACTCACAAACCAATGGAACAAACATTAAACAGTGAAGGCATTTTTTGAAGTGTGAAATGTTAGCTTTAAAACGAGCATAAACTTGAACGATATTGAGACATCGACTCGACAAGCACTCGACAAGCATTCGATGCGCTTCTGTAGCAGTTCACCAGGTAGCAGAAAAACAATAAACCCCTGGAAACGTCATTCTTATGCACAAAATTCGACATGGTCTAAGCTCTTCAGAGATAAGTTACAAACTAATTTTTTTTCGACCTGATTTGCCTGATGTCAAAACATGTTTATGCAAAATTATGAGGAAGAAACTGACAGCTACAGCCATCCGTTTCACAGTCCGATTCTCAATTTTTAGACCAACAATTTTTAGTTTTGTTTAGTTGAGAAGGTTATTTTAAGATGCGCCAAACTTTATCAATAGTCACAAGTTCTCAATCCCAAAAGTTCTCAAAACCAGGATGGCTGGTTTAGACTACGATGTGAACAGTCTAAAATCTTAAAATAATCATCCCTGAGGTACTGCATGTCTTCTTATGGCTTATGAATTGCTGCACTATGCTGTGTCGTATAAAATGTGTTGTCGTTGATCTTGTGAATGTTTTTATTCTCCATTCTTGTTCTTGATAACTAACTTGAGCTCAGATTTGTCGTCCATGGTAGGAATGTTTACATTCATTTTAATTGACTATTGACTGTTGTTGAAAAATATTTGTTCTGGGGTAAAATTTTATTCACAGGGCGAATTATAGTCATAAATACGGTCGAGTTCTGCTAAAATAAAAAAAACGAATTATTTTTAACAAAAACAAATGCATACTCTTACATTTCTAGTACCTGTACCTGTTGTTTTCGGATGATTCTATGGTTCCCCTGGATGATTGGGTGTTCAACACGGAGGCGCATCCACTACCGGTAAAAGATCGAAATCCTTTCTATCGGCCGGCATCAGCATCGAGCGCAACGCAAGGTCGGGAACCATAAAGTGACATCAATTCCTACCATCTACCACACGACGCCAATGCAAACCGTGATGAGAGCGCTAACAGTGTATAACATACTATTAGTTGTTGGTCACGACCAAAAATACATCAAGATGAACTACCCGGAGCAATAACGAATGTCTCGAAATAACAAAAGTCGAGGAATAGAGAAGATACAGTGTTTCCAATCTCACATTAAAGATGACAACTGAATGATGGTAAAGAAGGTAGTAGACATTCTTAAGCGTCCTGTTAATGATAGGAGTGTATAGGTCCGTCGATATGTGAACTCATACAGAGGGCAAATATCATGTACTCGGATTAATATTCGTAACCCTGTACCCTGCTATGGCATACATGGTCGGACAAGTTATTTGTACAAAACTTCACATGAATATGTCGATCGAACCTCTAATAGTAGATCACGTTAAATTTATTCTGATGACAGTTTACTATTTGGATATCGAATCATTATGTCTGTTGAAACGGATGTCCCTATTATCATCCGCTTAAATAGTTGCATCCTACTTGATGCATCCTGCACTTTGAAGCATGAAACGAAACGACGATAGATACGAAAGGATACGGATAGGTCACATACAAACGTAGAAGGTTACACAAAGCTTAGAAAAGAAACAGTTCGGAGTTGTCTCGAGCTTCACCTACACAGGGTAAAAAATTATAACGACATAACACATGGACTGAACAGTCCCGAACCTATGCAAGAAAACTTTTTTTGTTCAAAATTGGGTTTATTTATCAACGTAATTTCTATCAAGAGCCACACAATCATTCCGGTGCCGCTTTAACAATTTAATACCACTGTTGTAGAACAATTTATCTCTTGCCTCAATCACAGTTCAGCGATAACCTCTTCATTTGACCAAAACTTCTTACCGGTGATATTTTTTTGGGTCTTTGAATAGTCGCTGGGAGCTACATCAATTCGCTGGGAGCAATTCGCAGTTCAAGTCATGTAGTTTCGCAATTGTTCCGATTGACTTGTGACAAGGTGCGTTGTCTTGATGAATCATATTTGTTTTCTTTGCCATATGTTGTTATAATTTCAGCCATCATACGCTCCAATAATGCTATATATTCACTAATGGTGATATTTCCCTTCTCAAGATAGTTGATGAATATTAAACTATTCACATCTCAACATAGCGAGGCCATAACCTTACCAGCCTATTGTTGCGCTGTTAGGTGTTTTGAACAACGTTCACCAGTCGCTCTCCAATCAGGTGACGAACGTTTTGATTCCGGAGTGAAGTGATAGGTCAATGTTCTATTCACTGTCACATATCGACGCAAAAGTTCTGGTTTATTACGTTATAACATGGCCAAACACTGCTCAGAATCAACAACACGTTCTTGTTTTTGGCAAACAGTGAGCAAACGCGTTAGCCACTTCCAACAGCGCAGCAAAACAGCATAGTAAAATGTTCATTCAATATGAATCCCACACGTTCTTTTGATATCTTCACAATGTCTAACTCGCGCAACTTCACTTTTCGATAATTTAAAACAATTTTATGAATTTGTTTATGTTTTCTGTTATAAGTCAGTAAACCAACGTTTTATTGTTGTTTCCAATGGAGCAAAATTCTTATAACGCTTTTCAAACCATTTCTTCGCTTGAACGGTATTTTTCCGCCAGAAACAGTGTTATATTAAAACACGAAATTATTTTCGATCATTTTTTTAAACTAACAAAAGCAGTGTCACTTAGCACAAAAATTCACAAACTTAGGAGTAGAATATCAATAATCTTTGACAGCTTTCTGCAGAAGGTTAGCGCTAACTGAAAAAACGGTAAGTGCAATAAGACTAGCGCCATCTACACTGCTGGCCAATATAATAGGTTAAAGTATTTAAGCTGCATTATTTGATCGTTTTTCAATCCCTATTGCATTCACAGGTATTACAATGATAGCACAAAATAGTAGTACTAAAAATAGGATAAGTTTGTCTAAAAGAAGTGCAAAACTCTAGGAATTCGCTTATTACAATAAAAAGCAGTTAGAAGTACCTGGCCAATAAAGTAGGTAAATCTGTGTATAGGGCAAATTTTAATGAATTTACACGGTTTACACTTTTGCTAAGATCAAAAGTCAATATTTTATTTCAAAACTAGCAGGTCCCGGCAAGCTTCGCCACGCCTCATTTCATTCTCATTTCCCGACTATCCGGATATTCAGAGGATCGGACTTCTAGATGACGTCCGATCGGGTTCCCTTCCCGCCACCCGTTATTCCTCCGTTTCGAACGATCGGCTTCTCTTTTCATTTCCCGTTACTCATCCTTTTCAGACAATAGCGATTCCTGGTGACGACACGATCGGCTTCCCTTTCCGCTTTCCGTGGGATACATGTCAAAACTCGCACCAGCTGAATTTGGCTCAAATTGCTTGAAAACTATCCGAGCTTACCTGAAATGAGCTTAGACTTTGAATGGAAGCACTCCTTTGTAAAGAGGGAGGGGTTTCAAATATTCACCAGAACATTTCCCCACCCCTAAAATCCCCGCTTACCGCATTTGGTTCGATTTGCTCGAAAACGTTGGAATGGGACGTTACGTATGAGACGTTACGTATGGGTCGTTATGTTACGTTACGTTTGTATGGGAGCCCCCCCTCCACTGAGGTGTGGGAGCGTCAAACTTTCCTATTCACAATCCAGGGTAACAAAACTACGCTGTGCAAAATTTCAAGCGGATTGGTTTAGTAGTTTTGGAGAAAAAGCGGTACACACAGACAGACAAACAACCATTTTTTATATATATAGACTAGCTGCCCCGACAGACTTCGTCCTGTCTCC
>NW_026685036.1:0-3979 GCF_943735745.2 Anopheles bellator | reverse complement strand
CAGAATCTTCCCGCGACGCACCGTACGACGGGACGCGCAATTGGCGTCCGAGAAGGCATGGCAACGCCGTACGGTTCGGATCCGTCGCCAACGGTTCTAGCACAAGCTGGGCCAGGAGATCATTCGGTAAACAGCAATGGCTGCACGAACACCAGTATGCCCTCCAGTACGTGGCCAGGAAAGGTGAACGGACCCGCTGACTCTCCGTCCAATTGCGTCGAAATGTTCGAAGCGGTGCCAATAAAGTCGTCGAACTGCAAGAGCAGCAACGACACAGTGATTATCGGGAGTGATAGGCCAACGGTGCTCGGCGTGTTGGCAAGCCTGCCAAAGGGCAACGGCCCCAACGAAAGCCACACGAGTCACGACAGCCGCTCCCGGGAAGACCCGGACCGGCGTGAAGCATCGCCGCAACCAACGCAAGATTGTCATCGCAGAGATGACTATATATTTTGCGCCTACGATAGTGACAACGACGACAACCAATCTCGCTCGTTGCACGAAATGTACGAGGACCTTCACGCTCAGGAGTGCCTGAAGAAGATCCTGCCCGAGTACGATGGCGTTTCCACGATTCAGTGTCGCATCAGCGACCATGCGTCCAGGGGTTTCTTCTACCACTGGGCGCGCCCGACGAGCAGCGAGTTCCGCCGGGTCGTGTGGGACCGCGCCAAGGACGGGCACCTGAAGGTGCGCGCCAGCAGGGCCGACGCCGATCAGGCGCACTACGACCCGTCCAACCTGGCGCCCTCGCAACCGGCGTTCGCGGCGAGCAGAGGACCGGGTAAGAGCAGCAGCCTGGGAGGATGACCGGACCCCATCATCACGCGGTGTCGAGTACGGTCGAAGGAGCAGGCCCCGCTTTGGATGGTACGATTACGGTGAAGACATCGCTTACATCACCGCTGCAGTGCGAAGCTAACGCATCTCTTCAGCGGAGCAGGGTGCTCAAAATGCTGAAGATCTTTAGCCGCGTGAAGGTTACGGAATTGCAATCGTGTGTGACGATCACGCGAATTACGCACAATCCGTGCCCACCGACAGCGAACTGCTACCAGACTAGCCAACGAGCGATGGAACTGTAGATTTAGGAAAATAATCCGCTGTCCTTATAAATGCACGGGGCTGCTAGATCCGCGTAAGAAGGAAACAGAAGATGCGCTGACCAGTTAAAGCAAGCAGCAGCGCGAAGACGTAAGCAATTTAGGTGAAATGATTACGCGAGTTTAGATACCGATTAGAGTGATACGACCATAGCACCATTGTTCGGCAGGCTAAGTCGTTTCACTGGGGGGAGAATGTTACGAAATATTTCATTTCGTAACGATCGGTAGTCGCAAACATCGCCTGGCGATTGGTGACAGGTCGCAAACATCGCCTGGCGGCGATGTTTGGGAAAAAAGGACAAGATATAAGCTCGGGAGGAGCGCGATTCGGGGCCTTTCGCTAACGAAACCCGGAGAAAAATAAAGTAAAATTTTGGTCCCGCAAGGCACGGGCCTACCAGAAAAAAACGAAGTAGCCGGGGTTATTCGGGGCGAGGAGTCAAGTTCTGTTAGTAAAGAAATTTTCTAACATTCCAAAATTTTAACTTTATTTCGAACATCCAAAAATTATTTGGTACCGTTCGTAAGTGTGAAGTGATAGTGGCCCTGAAGGAAGGGCGAACAGTAATTCCATTTACGTTGGAAGTGAAACATTTAACTTTATTTCGAACATCCAAAAATTATTTGGTACCGTTCGTAAGTGTGAAGTGATAGTGGCCCTGAAGGAAGGGCGAACAGTAATTCCATTTACGTTGGAAGTGAAACACTTAACTTTATTTCGAACATCCAAAAATTATTTGGTACCGTTCGAAAGTGTGAAGTAATAGTGGCCCTGAAGGAAGGGCGAACAGTAAATCCAAAGTTACTTTGGAAGTGAAAGATGCCAGCTGGAGCCGCGTCCCCGACGCCTGCGACCAGCCCGACGACCGCGTGGTGATAAGCCGCAGCCATTTTTCCGTGCGACATGCCGCTACACCAATACCAAGACACGCGGCTCAATCAGGCGCCGCGAGGAGAGCAGTAATGGTGCGAAGCGCGACGGGTCGTACCTTACGGCCGCGTGTGCGGATAAAGATCGCAAAAAATGTGCGGAAAACGCTCGATCTTCGCGGAGCGTTCGAGGAGCTGGGCAAACAAAGTCGCGAGCTACGCGATATGCGCATCAAGAACAACGCGCTATACGAGCAGCTCCAGCAGGCGGAACAGAAGTACTCCAACGAGCAGCTGCAACGTTGGGAGAACGATCGACAACTGGCCGGCATGAGGGACAAAGTAAGGTCACTGACGGACACGCTGAGCGAAGAAGGTAAAGTGCTGCACAAGGAAAACCAGCTGCTGCGGGAGAAAATGGAGAAAGCCACTTGTGGCCTAGACGCGGCCCTGATGGAACAGAAGCGAGCGGTAATCGAGCTGGCCACCGTCAAGGCACAGCTGTCTCAAGCACGCAAAGAGCAAGAATTTCTCAAGATCCAGTACGAAGCTCGGTTGACGCGCTACGAGAAAGAAAGTGCCGACGCGGAACGTGATAGCAACGAGACAATGAGTCGTCTCAGCCTAGCGAATGCGCAGCTTACCAATCAGTTACAGCAGCTAATGGCACGCCAGGCCAAGCCCGTAACCAGCGCCGGCCTTGGGGCGGCCCCGTCCGAAAAGGTAGCTAGCGAATGTCCACGAACGACCAACGTGAAGTCGATGACAGTCCCAAACATGCAGCAGGCTACAATCGGTACTCAGCGCCGCGTCGGTGAAACGCCGCTAGCCAGTATTTGCCCGATGGTAGTCGGTAGCCGAACGACGGCCATTTTACCTACGAGCCAAACGGCCAACGACAGCAGGCTGGACTGGCACGACGCACCGCCGCTGCCACCGAAACCGCCGCTCGAAATGTGCGCTAACTTGCACGCTCAGGAGTCTCCACGTGTTGCGAATCTCGGGGAGAGGAATGTGCATAGCGAGCCGATTAAGGCGGCAAATCTGCCAAGGACCTCGAAGTGCATCGCGTGCGACGGGAATTGTTCAACGTTGGCGACCTGTCGCATCTTTACGGAAATTACAGCGTCGGCTAGAAGAGCTGTACTCACATTGGGAGATATCTGTATAAGCTGCCTTGGTTCTCATCGGGACCGATGCAGTGTAACGGAAGCGTGCGGTGTCGACGGATGCGATGCGACGCATCACTTGCTGCTGCACCACGTCCTCACCGCTCCGGGGGGTTCGCAAGCAGCAGGCTATGAGGAACAGGCGCGGGAAAGAAATTCGCCCGCGACACACCATACGGTGGGACGCGCGAATGGCGTCCGAGAAGGTTCAGCAACGCCGTACGGTGGGTATCCTCCGCCAACAGTTTGCTACGTAGCCCCGACAGAAGGGTGGCCTCAGGACAGGCAAGAGCGACGCGATGACCGGGAGATAGGTCACAAACCCGAGAAGGGTCATGGGTATTACGCCGATCCTCTGGCCGGCTTCGCCGGAGTACCAGAGAGGCGGCCCGTGAATATGATAGAACGAGAGCCTCAGGCGGACGAATGGCGCCGTCAGCTGACCCAGGCGTCAAAGTTTGAAGCGTGGGCAGAGCGCTGCGTGAGGGACAGGATTGCGGCGAAACGAGAGAGCGATGAGACGATCGCTCGGCTCATTAGTGAGAAGGGACAACTCACCAACCAGTTGGTCGCGCAGCAGAGGCTCATCGCGGAGTTACTACTAGAACTGGAAGTAGTGAGCAGAAGTCTCCGACCGGACAACGTGGAGCCAATGGCGAGAACATGTAATCAGCAATCTGCGACCGGGACACCGCGTTGTGCCAGTCAATCGCCACAGGCCGAATTTCGCTCGACGGCACGGGAACAGAATCTTCCCGCGACGCACCGTACGACGGGACGCGCAATTGGCGTCCGAGAAGGCATGGCAACGCCGTACGGTTCGGATCCGTCGCC
>NW_026685035.1:0-3979 GCF_943735745.2 Anopheles bellator | reverse complement strand
TTGGTCTCTTAGAGTTTCCAACCTTATTCTTTTTCCAAACTTAATTACGAGGGTGAATCAAATATAAACGAGACTTTTTTTTTCTGTAATTTATTTTTATTTTAAACGCAAAAAACAATATAGTTTATTTTTCTACATAATCTCCTGATTTGGAAACACATTTTTCCCAGCGGATAGGCAGCTTTCCAATTCCTTCCTCGTAGAAAGATGAAGGTCGTGTCTGCAGCCAATTGCGCACGTAGGCTTCAACCTCAGCATCACTATCGAATCGGCGAAACCCACCTGGCGCACACCTTACGGTACCCTAGTTCCTCTGTGAGTATGGAGTAAGTGCTTCCATAACTTATCCCGACCTCACTTGCAATTTCAGAAGTGGTACGACGTCTGTCTTCTTCAATAACACGTCGAACACTGCTGATGTTGTTCGGTGTAATGCTGGTGCGAGGTCTGCGGTCATGGCTCTCATTTTCAACACGATCACGACCCTCCATGAACTGTTTATGCAATGCAAACACTCTGGCTCGTGACAGTGTCTCTTCCCCGAACTGGGCAGTTATTCTCCTCAAGATTTCGGCGGGTTTTACGCCTTCTGCGGCGAGAAACTTGATTATAACACGTTGCGCAATTGACGAAGGTACCTCTTGCTCCGACATCGTTACGGTGTACACTGAGAGGGTCGAGGAGGCGAGCCCACGTGCTTCCCCCACTCCTGACAAACCTATCCAATAACAAACAAAGCGGGAACGTTCTCCCTCCACTATTGTGCCTGAAGGGCGAAAAGTCTTGTTTATATTTGATTCACCCACGTATTGTTGTGATTACGAGAACTTTAACATTATTCCATTCCAGAACATGAACTAAAAATGATTGCAATTTTTAACATAATTTTGTTAGAAAGCCTGTTGTAGTCTGTTGAATGAAATATAAGGAAAATAGATTGAAGCATAGAATCAAACTAAGAAAGCCTATGCACGCCAAACTATGCATCATGAAGGAGAAAAGGTTTATACGGTTAAAATGTGCTATTCAATTACTTAAAACACCCTCTAACTTTGTATGTTTAGCTTCTGCATTTGGTAAATTATTTCTTTATATTTAAACACAGTTTTCTTAACGAATTTTATAGTGAATATACAAAATTTACCGATTACTAGGCAATGTGTTGGCTTGCACTGACGATTGAGTTACCATGGGTACTCATAAGCCGACATAAAGTCTAGCGGTTGGTCCAACCGTGGCCGGGAGTTTTCGCTTCCGTCAATAACACAGGAACCGACTTTCGAATGTTTCCCGTTTTAACTTCCAGTCGCTTCGGGGACCCGACCATTCACTGCAATAAGAAATGCTCGCCGTCGTGTCGCGGGTCACCCAGTTGCCCTTTAACGATTCCCGACACGTTTCTCAATTGCGCGCCAACCGCGGGTTTGGGTTTTTGCCGTAATTTATAACTTGCGGCACAGAAGAAAGTCCTCTTGAATGGGAACGAGTGGGCGCGGAGAAGAGAGCGTTTTGTTTGAAGGTTAATTGGAGTTTGCTTCCGGCCACGCGCGATCAGCCCGACCCCATCCGGTACCGCGGCACCGGTAACCGGAAGACGCGTTGCGCTATCCGGCCACTTTATGACGCTGGTGTGGTGGCGATCGGAAAAGGATCGAGCGCCGGGGACGATTCCCGAGGCAAACGGGTGCACGAGAGGGTGGCACTAACGACGTAAAGGTACGTTGTCGATGCGCCAGTCAGCAGGAAACGGAGCACACCGGAGCGCGACAGCAATCGAGAAGACGAATATACCCATACATTTGCATAACATTTGAATTAGTTGCCAGGATGGGCAGGATAGGGATGGAAATGGTCGATAAGGGCCTGGAGTGGCGAGGGATTGATAAGCCTGCTAGCTACGTCGATAATTTATGGGAAATTATTAGCCCGCGGAATTTATTTCCCATCACTGATAGGGCCGCGGGGCCGTGGGTCACTCATTTAAAGCGGATATCATTCCGATGCTCGAAAAGCCCACACCCATGCCGGCGATTTTGCGGTTCGCGCGCCGTTTATGTTGTTTGATTAAAGCATTTCGCGTTTAGCAACAATGTTTCATTAAGGGGTGTACGCAAAAACTGCTTACATCGAGTTGGGGTCTCCCCAAAAAAAATGGTGCGAAATGAAATAACACGATCGTTATTTGGGTCCTGTGGCACTGTTTCGCTGTGTGCAAATTTATGTGCCAATTATGTGTGTGTCTGTACGGAGTTCGGCTCCCCCGCGTTATGTTGTTTTCCGTTGTTTGTTGTAAATGAACAAAGTTAATTACAAACCAAAATGACCCATGACCAGTTGGCGGTTTTAATGGAACGCGAAATGTGAACTCGTTTATTTCTGGAGCGGTCTTGCTTTTTTGGTGCCCGGAAAATGATAGTGTTTGGATTAATATACCATTACAAGAGGGTAACAAGAGGTTGGCGAGTTTTTACGTGGCATCGAAAACATTACCACTTTACATCGTTTCCGTTACAGTCTCCTAATTCCACGGGAACGCCACGGTGTGCTTCGGACGATTACGTGAAGTAATTTATTTTTGATTTGATGGAATTTGATTGACTGGGCATAATTTATTACCCGGCCTTTTTTGTTGCGAGGTTTCGGATCGAGAACATTCTTTGGGTTGTTTAGAATTTTATGATTGCAGAGTGTAAGTGCTTTGCGTTGTGGAGAATTTGGCGCATCTTCGACCTCTAAACGTTTCTAAAGCGCGACGATCTTGAACGAATCAATAGATAGTGCGTTAGATGAGGTGGTTTTGTGAAATATTGCGACGAACTGAGTTTTATATCCACCTCAACTGATTGTTTTCATTATTTGGATTCCATGTTTAATGTACAAAACTATTTCAATTCTCCATCAGTATTCTTCATACCTTTAAAGAAAACCATGCAGTTGGCTTGCATTAATGACTATTCATCGCATGAGTAGTTTAAAAAAAGTCCTCTATATGCAACTTCTCAGGTTCTTATAATCGCAATAGTTTACACCATTCACGAACTGACTTTCACAGGTAGTGCTCATTTCAAGTCAAGTGTTGCAAGTTAAGTTAAATTAACACAAACGAGCCGCTGCCGTTAGCAGCGCCCACAGGCCGTGATAGCTGTTAAGAGAGCAATAGCGTTAATGGTTTGCGGCCGCTTATCGGGCGGATAAGCCAAGATCGGAACTGACAGTAAGGTGGATGCCGGTGCCGGCAGGCAGCAGTTGCACCGTTGAAACCCCGATGTGCCTTACAAAATTGGCACAATTTTTACGCTGCTCGCGTTCAATTGATTCGCCAAGTGCCATCGATCGCGCACCCGAAGCTATAAACGCATCTTAAAGTTAATTACTTTTCGATACACCAGGTTCTCAGGCCCGTTAACTTCGGAGGCCAGGCTCTTAATTACTTCTATTTATACTCGAGCCTCACGCATGTTTTCCAGGACCCATTACCCAGGGGCTTGTTGTTGGCTCATCATTATCACCCTTGGTAATGGGACAACTTGAAGACGCTGTGACACGGGTTGGTACGAAGTTTTTCCACTCGTGCCCCGAGTGTCCCACCCGATTGCTTATCTATGTCGCGCGCGATTCGCATCCGCAAACGGCATCCGCAGGCATCCATATGATTAGTTCCAGCATTCTGACGAGGCATAAGTTTTCATGAATTATACATTGCTGGGCCCGGGTGCTCCGCGAACGGAAGCGCACAGAAATGTTCCGAGCGACCCCGGAAAGGCTCCCGGAATGGGAATGGGTTGGACCGGGATGGTTGTTGGCCGCAGCAGAACTTGAACCGGCGACCTCCGCTGGCGCTGGCATGCCGGAGTCTATCTCGGGAACGACAAAATGGAGCGAAACTCTTAGAAGTTTTACTGTGCCTTTGATGTGCTGCTGGCGGTTGTGGGGCTGGGCCTTCCACACGGATTGTAACTGGAACCCGAAAGGTTCCCTA
>NW_026685034.1:0-3981 GCF_943735745.2 Anopheles bellator | reverse complement strand
GAACAGATCCCTGGGGAACGCCAGCCGTGAGCCGCACTTCCTGTGGATTGTTGGTTGTCGTTTGTTGGTTGTTCACAATGGAGGTTAACAAAAAGAACATTGGGTACATTTTACAGTTTTTTTTCGGTAATGGCTGTTGAAATTGTGCATGGTGTTTGTGGTTCCGATACTCCAACAGCTAGTAAAGTACATTTTCGGTTTTCTTAACCCGTTTCGGTTAATTTTTAATGTTAAAGATGCATCTCGCACAGATGGACCCAACGTCGCAAATTTCGATAAATTCGATTTCGATAAAATCATAGAAATAATCAGAGTTGATCTGCATGTTAGTAATCCGAGCATCGACAAAGATCGAAAGATTAACAATCTAATATATTCAGGTCATTTGTGCAAAGCTGAATTCACAAAGAAGCTCGATGTTTCGGTGCCACTAATCACTAAAAATTAACACAAAAAATCATGTGGATCGATTTTACATTTGCGTAACTTTGGCCAAACGGAAAGAAATCAACCTATTTCTTGAACGGATTCGTACTGGGGATGAGGAATTGGTTACATACGACGAAACTGTGTGAAAACGATCGTGGTCTAAGCGTGGTGAAGCAGCTTAGCCGTTGACCAAACCAGGACTTACGGCCAGGAAAGTTCTACTGGGTATATGGTGGGACTTGAAAGGAACCGTTTATTATGAGTTGCTTTCGTGTGAACAAACAATAAATTCAGACTTCTACTGTCAACAACTGTTCGCAGCCGGCAAATGCCTAGAAACGACCAGAATTGACCAACAGAAGAAGTGTTGTGTTCCACCAGAACAGCGAAATTTTACGCACGCTTTGAGAAGCTCGCCAGAAAGTCCGGGGGCTTGGTTGGGAAGTTTTAAGGTATCCTCCATATAGTCCGAATATTGCACCAAGCGATTGATACACCTTTTTTCGCGCATTACAAAACTTCCTGATCGATGAAAAAATGAGATCAAGAAAGGATTGTGAAAAAAGATTGCTCGAGTTTTTCGCCAATAACGACCAAAAATCCTACACGAGAGACATTACAAATATTACATTACATTTGAAAAGACAACACATTTTCCAACAAAACGGTGCATATTTGATATAAATCGGACCATCGGAACATCTTAAATACAGTTTTGAAATTCACATAAAAACGTCGATGTCTTTTTTGGGCAACCTAATAATTCAAATTCCATTTCCGTTTACCGTTTAAAAATGGAAACTTAAAAACATGTGTGAAGTTTATTGGTTTCGGGAAGAACAAGTTCTGCAACATCGATTTGTTTTGGACGATTTTTGGACTGCTCTGGGCTGGTGAAATCAAATCACTGATTTGGTCAATTGGTCAACTGAAGTATAAGCTCCGAAATAATCATTCTGAACAGCATTTGAAACTTTATATTTGCGTCACAACGAAAAAAATAATCATTAAATTATCCAACGTTTGCAATCTCATTAGCTGCTGGATTTTTAATGCGTTTTCCGTTTTCCGAGCGCTCCGAGCTATAAAATAGGCCCCATAAACACAGGTGAGTCACTCACCGGCGGCCTCGCCGCTAGGTTCAGAACCCATTACTGATTGCCATTGGAATGGGCGAAGGGAAAACACACGATAGTGTGCACAGCACACGACAAAGAACCACAACCGAGATGGGACAAGAACAGTGACAAAAAGAAAACAACATAACAAAACTACAATTCGTCATCCGCTGATGTCCCAACAGCGTAGGGCGCCTCAATCAATTTTGTATGCAAATGATGGGGGCATTATCGATTTTCCCTGCCCAATCACCCCGCGAAAGCCCGGGCCCTAGAACGGTGCCTTTGTTGTGTGTATTGTTTTACAAATGCCCTCCGTTAGACACCGCTTAAACATCGGTGCGCTATTGCATTTGCATGGTGCAGCCACCAAGTGTTCCCATGTGTCTCTATTGCTCCACAAGCCCCATGTGTCACCGGCCGGCCGGCCATGGTTTCCAATTCATTCATTAACATCCACTGAGAGGCTCGAGTGTGCCCGAGGCGGAACTAGCTTTTTGCAAAAAAACCATGGCCCTCTAGTCTGTTTGCAAACATTCCGAGAGACACGGGGCTTAATTTGCTGGATTATCGAACGGGTCGGCCGGCCCTAACGGGCCGGGGGCCTCCGGGATGGATGACACATTATGCAACGGTCCACCACCACGCCCCACGTGCTCTGGTGGGGTTCCCACGTTCTCGATGGCGAAAATACAGTGCCGGGGCCCTTCGCCTGGACGATTGTATCTAATTCGATTTGCCAAGCGTTTTAGACGGTGCGAGAAATGGCGGGAACGATTCGGTATCAAAGATTTCAATCGGGAAGCATTATTGCACAACACACGTTAGTAGGGCGCTAGAGCAGAGAGCCCGTCCATCCGTATCCGTCGGTTGGTAATCGAATTAGTTGGGGAAGAATTTTAAATCTTTCCACTTTGTTTTGGGGCAGACGTATGTTTTCGAACAAAAACGATTTCTTGTCCGAAACAGTTGCCATACAAAATGATAATATACTTTCGCATCAACAGACGAATCAATCAATGACCAACTGCCATTTGTTAATGGCAGTTCAATTGCGAAGCCGAACAGATCGATTGATCGTATGCTACATGGTTTGAAAACTCTCGTGACACATCCCATAAAAGGGTCGCAATCACTGAATTGCTTTACCAACATAAAAAACCTATCACATAATTTTTAAATGTTTCAGCTAACAAAAATTAATAATTTCAGTTATCATCAGAATGGTGTTTCCAGATACGGTCCAAAAATTGAACCGTTCATTGTTGTTAGAAAGGCCTGAGGGAAGGTTTCTTGCTAAACTAAAAGCTAATCTAGATTTACTTAAAATAAAAAGTAGAGCTTAACAGTAAAAGAATATGTTTCAATCATTCTTTTTCTATTTCTCTATAGGACATCCTCTATAAATTTGACCTACTATTATATTATGACCTACGCTTTTGAGAACCACCAGCGAATTAACCCAATTAGAAATGCAGTGTTTGAATTTCACTGGTTTAAGAAAATATGCAATAACATGCATCGGATGATGACAGGGTATCATAAAACTGTATTTTTTTTTTATTGAAGCATTAAAAGACATAATGGGAAAGCTTCTGGAAGCTTATAACTCGCTGCCAAATCAACATTTTTATCATGTAGGCTGTGTTAATTCCGTTCCGGATGTCAGAACATCTATATCTGTTACAGTCCTTAGCCCTCCAGTGACCATTTATGGATAAAGTTCAGAAACCATCATTTGTATCGTATTTTCCATTAGTGGCTGCTATTAACGTTTAATATGATTTTAATAATATTCAAACGAACAACAATCTTCAAGGGTCAACGAAGCCAGTAGCGGCAGCAGCAAACCAAATTACAGTCAACTCGAACTTCGCGCTCTGGAGCACAGCAAAATGTCATTAGCAGTGTGCCTGGCTGCCTGCTAGAGCCCATCGAGTGCATCCGGTCCTCGATGGCTCTCCGGCCAGGAGTGACATTTGGCCGGCCATTGAAAGCAGCCTACTTGCGGTTTCGAGCGCCGTTTGCACTGGAAGTCAACAAGGGCCCTTTCCGTTTCGTCGGCCATCGAAAAACACCATTTATCTCTTGCGTGCTTCAGCGAAGAAGAAAAAAATCCCATCTTTGAGGCGGACATCCTTTCTGTGGTGCACTCCGAACCCGATCGATTGGCAGCGAAAGCCAGCCAGAGTCGGGCCAGCAAGGATGTGGTCGGGGAGCAGAAGAGCATCAACCTCGAACACAGGTCTGCTGGGGCGTTTGGCAAGCACACAACACCAATGGACCCCCCATTTGTTCGGTCGAAGGCTGCGGTCTGACACGAAAATGAGATGACTAACGGGACGTCTGGTGACCTGATTAGACTCTGCTCTGGTGGTGACCACTCCGATAGTATGGAGGGTAGACTCGGGCGGTACTTACACTGCTGGCACTG
>NW_026685033.1:0-3984 GCF_943735745.2 Anopheles bellator | reverse complement strand
AATCGGCGCGACGGTCTCTGTGCTTTCCGACCGTTGCCCGAGTAACGCGAGCAATTTTTGAACCACTCGGTTCAGAGAGAGTTAAAAAATCTCGTGTCAAGGTTTCAGTTGAGAAAGAAAGCCGCTGGGTCACAGTGCCGGTGACCAGCGTAACAATTTCAAAAATTGCTCGCTCCTAAGGAGTTAAAAGATTGCAAGTTAAAGATTGCTCTGTGCTTCTAAGAAGTTAAAAGAGTGCTCAGTGCCAAGTGAGTTTTTAAGTGCGCCAACAATTTGGCTTGACACCAAAGTGAGGTTTCTAACGCCTCCGAATTGTGCGCGCCTACAACCCCGATAATCGCGCGCCCTAACGAACAAATTGTGCGTTTGTGCGACTACGAAAAGTCGTGGACGATTAAAATTGTGCGCTTCGACTAAGCGTCTTCACGCGGCCGTACAAAGCCGCCAGTGAGTGAGTGAGAGTGAGAGTGAGTGTGACTGAGTGAGTAAGTGAGTGAGTGATTTGATCGAGTGCAAGGACCTCCGTGCAGACGTGCCTCAACGAGAGTGTTACCACCAACAAGGATGCAGACTCCACCACGAGAGGCACCGCAGGCGAACCCCTCCGTCCCGCCCTTCCATCCCGATCGCGCGAACCCCTCCGTCCCGATCGCGAACTCGACGGCCCACCATGTTGCAGCCTCGACGAGTCGCGCGGCCATCGCGGAGTATGCAAGCGACGGCGTTGCGCGACGGGAGCAGGACCCGACCATCGCACGGCTACTCCGCCAGCTGGAGGCGAGGGAGGACGAAATGGCCCTGGAGGATGCGCGATCGATCGCCCAACGCCGCGGATCCTTCCAAGAGAATCCCACCGCGCCGGGTCACGACGCCACCGTGCGCGTCGAAAATGGCGACCCCCGTCGAACGGGAATGGCGCCGGCCGCGCCTTGCGGAATGATGGCGCTGTGGAAGATGCGGACGCCGGGACCATATGGCGACGCAGCACAAGCCCCAGGCCCCCACAGTTCGCAAGCGGCATTTTCACGCCCGCCGCCAAGGTACCAGGGCCACGCCGTACCGCCGAGGCGACCAGCTTACTTCGGGCAGGAGACCGACGACGACGACGACAACTACGAAGAGGACGCGCCAAGCCGAGTTCATCAACCGAGGCGCCGTGAACAGTCATCGACCTACCGGGAGCAGCCGCGACAACAATGGCGGTCGTTCGAAACGACCCTGCACCCGGACCAGGTATCAGCTCGCCACGGCGTCAGCCGAGACCTTCCGCCTTTTTCGGGCAAACCCGAGGAGTGGCCACTGTTTCTCTCGAATTTCGAGAGATCAACAGCATTATGTGGCTACTCCGAGGAGGAAAACATGCTGCGACTGCAGAAGGCCCTCACCGGACGAGCTCTCGACGCGGTACGGGACCAGTTGATGTACCCCTCCTGCCTCCCGGGCGTGATAAGCACGCTCCGAGAACTCTTCGGGCGGCCTAGCGTGATCCTGAAGGGCCTGACGCGAAGCATCAGGGCGATGCAGCCTCCGAGGGCGGACCGCCTAGAGACTCTGGTCACCTTCGGCGTCAAGGTGCAGAACCTGTGTGCGACGATAGCGGCCACCGGGGTCGTCGAGCACATGTGCGACACGGCTCTGCTACAAGAGCTCGTAGAAAAGCTGCCCCCGACCCAACGCCTCGCCTGGTAATACCGGACCTTGGAACTGCCGAGCGTCACCCTGGCAGAATTCGGACGTTGGACAAGGCAGCTAGTAGCAGCTGCCAACGCGGTCATCTCAGAGCCTGCAGACCTGACGGACGGCCGCGACTCAAATCGAACGGGCGGCGCCCTACCCAGGAAATACATAAACGTGCACACCTTAGCGCGAGCTGCCGACCACGAAACCTGCGAATCGCCGATCACGACCGTGTGCGCAGCCTGTGACGCGCGGTGCCCGAGCCTGGAGAGATGCCCCAAATTCCAGCAAATGACAGTTGGCGATCGGTGGAGGCTTCTAAAGGCACGAGGCGCGTGCAAGACGTGCCTGACGCAACACCCCGGATGGTGCGCGAGACGCCTGTGCGGGGAGGACGGCTGCACGTATAGCCACCACCCGTCGCTCCACGACAAAGTAACCGGCGGCCCCAGCAAGTCCTGCGCCGCGGAAGAGCCATTCAGCGGAGCAGGAAGCAGCGACGTACTCTTCAGGTACGTTCCCGTGACGATAGAAGGAAAGGGAAAACAGGTGAAGACCTACGCTTTCCTGGATGATGGGTCTTCCGCGACCTTCATCGAGCGAGAACTGGTGGAGGAGCTGGGCCTGGACGGAGTACCGCACCCGCTGTGCATTCAGACAACGGGCAACGCAGGGCGCGAGGAGAAGGACTCGGTTCAACTGCCGATACGACTTCGCGGAGCGGGCGGCAAACGAACATACACCATTCCCAAAGTGCATTCGGTCAAGCAACTGGCGCTGCCGAGCCAGACAGTATCAGCGCAGGCGCTGTGCGGAGGTTTCGAACACCTGAAAGACCTACCCCTGCCCTCATATACGAATGCAGTCCCGCGCCTGCTAATAGGAATCGACAACTGCCATCTTGGGCAAGCGCTCCGGATCGCCGAAGGGAAGAACCACGAGCCAGTCGCGGTGAAGACACGCCTCGGATGGGTAGTTGGAGGGCCATGCGTACGAAGTTCAAACACAGGAGCCACGTCTTAGAGCTCGCATCACAGCCACCACGTATGCATCTGCAACCCCGCAACGAGCATAAGCCACGCAATGGACGTCACCCTCAAGCAACACTTCGCCCTAGAATCACTGTGCGTTTCGCCCACAGCAGTGAGACTACCATCAAAGGACGAAGAGCGAGCGCTTAAACTGCTAGAGAAGACGACCCACCTCGACGGCGAACGCTACCGAACGGGGCTACTCTGGCGCTTCGATGACGTCCGCCTACCGTGTAGCAAGAACATGGCGCTCCGACGATATGAGTGCTTGCGAAAGCGAATGCGACGAGACAGCGCGCTAGCAGACGCCGTGAAAACAAAGATAAAGGAGTACGAATCAAAAGGCTACATACGCCGGCTAACACCGTCCGAAGCCGGTCGCCGAGGTCAAAGGGATTGGTATCTACCCATCTTCCCGGTGACGAACCCCAACAAACCCGGGAAAATGCGAATCGTATTCGATGCGGCGGCCGCAGTTAACGGATCCAGCTTAAACGACTACCTGCTTACAGGACCGGACCAGGCAGCGGACCTCCTGACGATCTTGTACAGATTCCGAGAGTCCCGCGTAGCAGTTTCAGGCGACATACGAGAAATGTTCCTTCAGGTGCGAATGCAACCGGAAGACCAGCGGTCGCAAATGTTCTTCTGGAAAGAGGACGAGGTAGGCCGTGATGAAGAACCCGACGTCTACATGGTTACCGTGATGACCTTCGGAGCCACATGCTCACCCAGCAGTGCGCAGTTCGTAAAGAACACCAACGCCGACCGATTCGCTTCCCAGTTTCCCCGCGCCGTGGAATGTATACGAAACCTACATTATGTAGACGACATGTTGGTCAGCGTTGAGACGGAGGCTGAGTCCATCGAACTCTCAGAGCAAGTCCGCCCAGTGAACAATTTTGAGAGCCCGAAGCTGCCCCTCTGCCTGCGACGCGGCGGAGGAAGGCTGAGACGAGTGAGATCGAACGCCCCTCTGCCTGCGACGAGGCCGAGGAAGGGCGATCTCGCAGCGCACGAAGTGAGCATGAGACGCGTTCGTTGGTTGCCGGGGAAAGAACGGAAGGAATCCCCGTGAGTTTTGAAATCGCCGTGAGTTTGCTGGTGGAAGACGAACGTTGGAGAGAAAGAGAAAGGAATAGAAATAACAGAGACAGCGAGATCGGCGCAAAATCCCGAAGTTCCGAGGGTCCGACAGTCTCTCTTTAAGTTTTGGTGTGGACTTAGGCGAATCGGGACGAAAACTCTGCCTCTGTTTTTTCTAAGTGCCAAGTGT
>NW_026685032.1:0-3984 GCF_943735745.2 Anopheles bellator | reverse complement strand
TTCGTATGTTGACCTAGGCACTGGGAACCGGAGAGAAATGACGTTATCGTTAGTTTTTTTGTCCCCGGTTTTGGGGGGGTTTTCACCGGTGCAACGAACGCATGGCGTTTTGCCCCGTTAAGAGGGCGCTTTATCTGGATTATTGAGGACAGATTGGTAGAAGCGTTTTGCTGATGATGCGTGTTATGCTTTATGACAGATTGAAGCAAGTTTACGGAGCTGCTCTCGCTCCGAACCATTGACACGACAGTTTAAAGTCGCTCAGCCCCTGAGACCTTATTTTTCGTTTGAACACCGAACCGCCGAACACAGGCATTGGTGTGCCCCTAGCAAAAAAAAACCACAAACCATCGCCGGCTGACAGTAAGCGGCACATTAATGGCCCTCGTAATTAGTCCCTCTCATTAGCTTCATCGCTCAAGATCATGGTTACGATCGCGCTACCCGTCCGACTCCGATCGCGGCTACGATGTGTCAGAAGAAAGATTAAAATTATATCACACCCCATGAGGCGAACATGTGCAGATTTTCGTTGGATCCGAAAAGAAAAACGCGGCCGAGCCGAGCAACAACAACAACTCGACCCCCGGCCGAACCCCGGGGGGCCGTCCAGTTGTCAAAGCATAAAACACGGCCTATGGCCGGGCCATAGGACACTTACACCCACCCCCACTCGGACATAGAGCCGAAAGAAAGGCAACGCGACAAGGCGAAGGCTAGGCGGACTCTATCGAAATAGAACGTCCTTCAGTGAAGTGCGGCGATCGTTGGCAGTCACTGCCACCCGGAAGCAAAGGGACAGAGGGGCGGAAGCTCGAGGGGGGAGGCACCCCGGGTTCAAGTTTATTGAACGGTTCCCCGTGGAGGGGGGTTTAAAAATATTTCACCGGTTTCGTGTGTCGCTGGCGGAGATCGACGAGGAAATCGACATGCGTCACGCAACATTCGTTTGACCAGCTGATCGGGAGTTCGGAAGCGAGTTGGCCAGCGAGTTTCGGGCTGGGGCCCTTGTCTTGGAACATTTTCGTTGCAGCAGAGCAAACGATTTCACGCAGAACCACCTTGTGCGGCAGATAGATAGATGACGCGTGGCCCGATGTTTGCACAACTGGTGCAGTCCCGGTGCGTGGGGTTCCCCCTTTAGTTTCGCTCCATGTTTTTATATCCTCTGCTGGAAACACAATTTGTCCGTCGACGCCTTTGACCCGGGCTGCTGTGAGTGGCGCCTTCGGGAGGCGCCAGGCCAGGACGCGAAACGTAACAAATCGCTCGCCGTGTAATCCGCTGACAGATATCGAATGTAAACAAGTGGCCACCATTAATCACACGCCGGGTACACACAACGGAGGAGGGAGCGCATCAAAATTGGGGCCACCGAAGGAGCGATGTGCAAAAACCCCGAAAACTGTCGCGCGCCCGCAGTGGCCGCAAGTGTGAGGCAAAACAAGAAACACATCAACAAATCCGGCGTCCTTGGCGCCGGATGGTCTTTTTGCTCGCCCCAAAACGGACCACGGATGTCACACAGTGAAGCAGTGCGGTGATCATTTGAATTTGAAACGTCCCCTTTCAAGGACGTGCGAGAAATAATCGAATGGCAAATGGTGCGAAGGACACTTCAATCGCGACGGAATTTAAAAAAAAACGGATAACATAGAACAACATCGCGTGCTTGTGCACCGAAAACGGAGTCTGATTGTCGTAGCACCGGTTGAAAGAATGCGGTTCGATAGTGAGGGTGAGATAGTCACCGTTTGAAGTGACTTGGCCAGCGGCCGGACCAGCAGGGAGCCAAATCGCCCACGAAAAACGACGGAACGAGCCTCTCGCGGGGGAAGGATTTCTCTTTTTTGCGCCAACTGGCGAACGAAGGGGTGCGCAATCGACAGTTTATTGCAAACGCACTCGGCACGTTTCCGTTGCGTTGATTCGACGCGGCAAAGGTCACGTTTGGCAGTAGCGCGCGTCTTCTTTGGGAGCCTTGAACGGGGTGGTTTGTGGTTTGCAGTAAAGTTCACTTCCGGCAGTGAGATTGCAGGCAGAAGCAAGGCACGAAATGGGCGAAATGTCAAACCGTTGCCTTCGATGATGGTTTGGTTAGGGTCTCCCGGACCCCTTCACCCATTTGTTGCGTATCGATTGCGCAAACCTTAGGGCTAATTATCAAATTCATTGATCGCACGCTTTTATCGTTAACTGTGGGCCTGTTAACGAGATAACACATGGGCTAAAAAGTCCCGGGCTTAACCCATAACATGGACTTCTTAATGGTAAATGGTGAACCTCGTCCCAAGCGCTCGAAAGCACAACAATCGACTGGAATGGCTGTGGCCTCGGTATTTTGGAATGTGCGTAGTGTAATATTCACCTACTAACTTGAGAAGGGAAATACCATCAACAGTTAATGTTATACAGCGTTATTGGAGCGTTTGAAGGCCGAAACTGCAAAGAAACGATCTTGTTTCTTCAATAGAACGCACCGAGTCACAGGTCAATCAAACGAATGGCAAAGTTAAGATGCTTTGAACTTCGAATTGCTCCCACATCCATCGTATTCGCCAGATTTGGCTCCCAGCGACTACTGGCTATTTGGAGACCTTAAAAAATGCTCGCCGGTAAGCAATTTCGCTCAAATGAAGAGATTATGGCCGAAACTGTTGCCTATTTTGAGACCAAAAAATAAATCGTTCTACCAAAGAAATATTGGAATGTTTTTGTAACTCTTGAAGAAAATTACGTTGATGAATAAATGCAACTTTGACCAGTCAAAACAGTGTTTGCCCCCTTAGGCCCGGTACTTTTCAGCCCATGTGTTCTGTCGCTATTGACGAAATATTTTAGTGTAAATTTAGTAACATCCGTTTGGTGTCTCACTGAAAGTCACAGGTTTTAAGACAACATCGCAAAAGCCATCGTCGTCACGCACGGTACGCACGAGGAAGTTTCCAAAAGACTCGCCGCTCGTCGCACAATCGCACAATCGGTGTTGTAAAATGTTACACGAATAGTGTAACAACAAGCCGACCACCCAAGCGCAAGCGGCCGTCGTCCATCGCGCCTGAGAACGTTCTTCATCGCGGACTCTGGCGGCGGCCATCGCGTAGTTTTATGCGCAGTTCGTTTTGGAAGTATCTTGGAGACCTTGAAAAATGATTGTTTTTGTTTCGTCTTGAGCGTCGGGTTTATTCATAGATTTCTTCGAAGCAGGAAATGTTCTTCGTAGCGAACGCACATCAGCAAACCGAGCTAATGGGGGCTACCCGGCGGATGTTCGTTGCGCGTACAGATTTATTCGTGTCGTCGGTAGTGATTCTTATTCAATTTATATTTATTGTCGTCCGCCGTCCACCGATCGCTATTGGTTGCCAAATAAATCATTTCGCAAATCACCGCACTTTATCAATTAACCAGCTGTTTTCTCTCGGTGTAAGTCTGTCGAATGGGCGACAAATGGCGCGCGCTGAAAACGCTGATCGAAACGAACGAACTTCATTAGCGGCAGTGTGCGTTCATCATCACCCGTTCGTCGTCGTTGTGTTGGTGATCGGCCAACAACCAAAGACAAAATTCGACCGTCTCCATGGCCACCACCACACCGATTCGCACCCTTCCCTTAGCGGGCGTCTTGTGGACGCAGCATAATCTAGGAAGCCGTGAACCACGGCGACGACGACGACCAAATTCGCTGCCTGCCTCACACATACGCACACAAACACATACACGCAAGCCACCCTTCGCGGACCACCTACCGCCGCCGCCGCCGCCGTAATGGCTTTAATCTGGGTCAAAGACAAGGTTACTCCATGTGCGCGGCTGGCTGCGTTTCACGGCTTCGCCCGCGAGTTCACGCTCATCACTCGCGCGCTGCTCTGTCTCTCTCTATCAGCACGCACTTCTCACCACCACCACCACCACTGCCGCTGTGACGTCGAAAGCCACCCGGACGGCGTTGCCGAGCCCGCGGCCCGCGCACTACCGGTTCCA
>NW_026685031.1:0-3992 GCF_943735745.2 Anopheles bellator | reverse complement strand
AACACAGGTTGTAGGTTCGGCACATAGACAATAGAGGATCATTGTAACAGGCAACGGTGCTGCGGGAAACAATTTTTAACTCTATATTATATCTTCGTCTCATTTAACGAGCCGGTACAGATAATTGAAGTTGTGACAAGAGTAAGGGGGCATCGATACAAGAGGACAGAAGTTTGAACACGAAAACAACCTGAGCTGACCGTCGCCTATGCTCAAGTGTCCTCAAGCCGAGTAGTAGACAACGCGTGTTGTAGTTGGTCACATTAACAGTATCGAACCAACCCAGCTTGAGAACGGCAGCCCTAGTAAACCTACGTTGTATGGCCTCAATGCGTTCGCACCAGCACTCTTGCACTCTTTATCTTTCTCTATTGAAACAATTCGACCTTGCCGAACAACACACGTTTATCGAATGGCTCGCAAAGTTTATAAAAGAGTGCACGATTTGAAACAGAGTTTCGATTCGCAGCATTCAATAATGTATTCGCCAGAAAATAAAACATTTCAATACTTCTCAGCAGACGAATGCAAACACCGGTGGTATGAGTCTGAATTTCATTCATACTTAAAATGTACGTATTTAAAACAAAAAATTGTTGAGCTGCTGCCAGCAGCACTGCAGCGAAAATGTTTGAAAAGCATTCCGGCCGCAGCCTGTCACATTTGCATACATTTTGCCCTCACGCATCGATGTTTGAATGGTTGCAGATAATCCGTTTTTTCATCATTCCCTCTGGCGGCAGGATTCATTCGTTCGTTTGTTTGCTCGAAGTGAATTGTAAATTTTGGTCGACATTGACGAGTGAATTGGAATGGCTTTTCAATAACCCCGCGTCCGCAACCACTGCAGCCTAAGAGAACAGATCGGACGTAAATGTTACACCGGTCTGTGTTGCAAATATGTGCTAAAGTTTAGGGTACTTTGGCGTCAAAACAGGCAGTTTGGGGAAACTAATTGCAAACGGTTTAAAACTTTTAATTGGAATCGGCAATGGGATAGAAAATACCGTATTTTTCCGTGTATAACGCGCACCCGTGTATAACGCGCACCCATATTTTACGAGAACAAAATTGGAAAACAAATTTTTTACTTTACATTTTTCAGATATGTGATATCCAACAAATATCAAATGATAATAATGTATTACTCTAAATACTCTATAAATATTCTAAAGTAGGCTAAAGATAAAATGCGTATACATTGCAAAAGACATACTAGTATTTTATATTTCGGAATAATCTTCAAACTCAGATTCACTGCTGTCTGACAAATTGATATTCTCCAATTGCTGTTCAATGTACTCCTCATTGTCACTCTCTGAAGAGTCCTCATAAATTGCGACATCTTCAGATCCATGCTGATGCCACATTTTTTAAATGATTTCACAACAACTTCTGTTTTAACTCCCTGCCATGACTTAAAAACGATATTGTATGGATAATTATATTCCTAACAAGTGTTTCATTTTATAATTTATTCAATAATACTATAGAATATGTACCTAAAAGGGCACATTTGTATGCTTGGAGGAGACAAAATGTTTACTACCCTTGTATAACGCGCACCCAGATTTTAGAGCTAAAAAAATTGGGAAAAAAGTGCGCGTTATACACGGAAAAATACGGTAAGTACGTTCGATTAGTATCAAAGTGCTAGTCTCTAGGCACTATCGGGTCAGCTATGACGACGAAAATTAATTTACCTGACCCATTGCATGCATGGTTAGCTTCACTCTGCCGTAAACTTGGTACCCACTTCTGGCCAGTGTATGAACTAAAGCTTTTCGAAGGGGAATTTTAATGAGCTTACGGTGACCGCGACTACCAGCTGCTGAGTAACGGATCCCGGATCGCGGCCTGTACGATGGTTCGTGAATCGAGTGGAATTTATTATACGAAGGTGCCGGCTCTAGAAAGGGCTTATTCTTACATATTGCATATTAGTCGTACTTAAAAAGAAATAATATTACTACATTTCGAGATTAAAGGTGGACCGTTACGGTGGTTCCGCCCGAAGCCATAAACTGGTAAAGATGTTAGCTATATCTATGCGGTGAAGTAAGTGTAGAACGAGCTTTTGAATAAAATAGAATTTGGCTCACTCAAGAGAACATGCCCGTTGAAGCATAAGCGACCTTCGAGTGCACCATCTTACTTTCGACAAGCTAACGGATCTGCAGGGTGACAGTATCTTTTTACAAATCTCAAAAGCTGCCAGCGTAACGTACAAAAGCACTCGAGAGCCGAGGAGACAAAGCACGGCACGGCAGTCGGCGGCGGCAGTGTCTTGTCGGCCATCTCCAGTGGGTTGTGCGCTGCGAGCATCAACATAATGCCCCGGAGCCGTGCTGCTGAACTACCATTAGCGAAACGTGGGTAAGACGACGATGTGATGCATCTTTCGGTGGGCTTCGTCAAAGTGGAAGTCTCTTTGCCGGGGGGGGATAACAACGAACGCATTACTACCGAAAATCTTCCTTCCATTCCGTGCGCGGTGTACAGACCACGGGGCCGTGTCAGGTACGGCAACCGGAGCCCAAGGACATCCGACAGAATGCCGTTACCAATATGTCATAGGTCGACGATGGCGGAGTCCGAGCGGCAGGGGCGTCCAAAACACCGACAGTGCTGGCCCCGACGGCGATGCAACTGCATTTTTTGGTGCACCGTGTTCAGACGAATGCGCCGAATGCAAATTGCAGTAACCGGAAGTGCATCATTTGGTACGCGCTTGAATGATGGATCTGGTGTTCCCGTGCTGTCTATTTCGGGTTTTGTTACGTTCTAAAACCATGCCAACGTGGGTCTTCGTTGTCGTTGAGAAGGAGATTGTCTGGCTCTGGGGGAATGAGGGAATGTCCTTCGTCCTTCGTGAAATCACAAATAGATTTCCGGTAGTGGCGATTTATATAGTTAGACTTAACGTTTTGTAGGCATAAGGCCGGTTTAAACATTTCAGTTATCCCCTAACTTATTTCACTAAACATGAATAAATCGAAGAATCGATGCAAGTTGTATTGGCAAAAGTTAATTTTCAAATGTGTCAAATTATTTGTATTAGTAATTGGTTGGCACAATTTCACTGTTTACCAGAATATCATCGGCCAGATTCGCAGTGTGATTATTCTCGGCTATTAACTTTTATTACAATACCAGCCAGGCAAGATTGTTCCAACTGCCCCACCACAGTGCCTCGAGGTTGGAACATGGTTCACAATGTTTTACTCGTAGTGTTTTGCATCGGCAAAAACTCGTCGTCGAAGCTGAGCCATTTTTGAACGGCCAAATTCAGCATTACATTTTGTCACACGTTATTTTTTTCGCCAGAACTCGCCCAAAAATCGGTACAGGTTTTGTCAATTCTTCTCCATTGTTGGGTAACGCTAAACCACTGCGAAGGAGCCGCTCCGATGGAGCCTCCTGGGCAGCGATCGAACGTTGAAGGTGGAAGCATATGAGCTATCGCGCGAGCTTCGTTGCGTATCGCTGGTGCCATAATTCATCTTCATATCTACATATCCCGCCGATGCACCGATTGTTCTACTTTTGTCCGGCTCCTGGTACAATGCAGCTTAAGACGTCTCGCTCGGAACGGATCTAGACCGGTTACAATTTATCGTCTCCGGCTAGCCCCGGCCTTCGGTGGGGGAGACAAAATTGACGTCACCCCTTGCCGATCAATTTCGCTCCATGGTCGTTTGTTTAACGTTCGGTCGTTTCGCAAGGCTTCTGTGCCTGTCTGGCTGCCTGTGGGTGTGTGTTTCGTTTCACCGATCCAGGAATCGTTCCGCCAATTTGTATCAATCGCCTCTTGCTCGGAGAAACGTACCGCACTCGAGCGAAGAAGATCGGCGTCCGTTGCACACCGACCGCGTCCGTGGGATGGAAGCATTCAAGGATCTATTCGGTGGACTTTGTAACGAATGGCGCATTGCCGGCTGACTGCGGGGAACTGTGTCACCTCGAGTGTATCGGAGATCGAAACGTGAAAT
>NW_026685030.1:0-3995 GCF_943735745.2 Anopheles bellator | reverse complement strand
TTCGAGTACGAACTGCCCTGCCATCTGCCATTCTGGTGCATTTTTGTGAACATTGCACACACAGATACACATACACAGATAGCAGTTCAGATAGGCGTACGATTCTTGCTTTTACGTTTCTGAAATTTTAAGATGATTTCCGCGTATTACGTTTTCGATAGCGACGGTGATAGCAAAGAAACTAAAAATATAACGATACATCACAAAATATTGCGATGTAAATCCGACCCACTGAATTTTTTATCAGCAGGGTAAGTGTGCCCAAAATCGAAAATGATCAATCGATTTTTCTTTCATGGAATAATGTTGTTGCGGGTTCAAGAAAAATTTTCGCATCTCAAGGGAAATGTTTTTTACCCCTTCTTTCCGAAATAGAAACAAACTTACCCGTATCTCTTCGCCCTATTTGCAACTACTGTAGCAACACGATTAAAAAAAATTACCCGTATCTTTCCGGCCTATTCGGGACTGCGGTAACCACAGGAATACAAAACACTTACCTACTCTTGCCCTTCTTTCTTCCGAACTATTACGTGTATGCGTTGAAATTTATCGTTTACATATAGGGGGCGCTACTGTTGGATAGAAGGCACAAATGTCATCAAATAACTGTCAAATGTCAAGCTTAGGCATCTGTCAACAAATCTGCATCATCACATTTGTCAATTTTTCCATTGTGAGATTGTTATTAACACGAAACCATGTGCGAATTCGAGCCAACAAAGCGTCATTTGCGGGAAGTGTTGTTGTATCACTTCCATCTGAAGAAAACTGCAGCCGAAGCATGCCGGTTGCTTCAGGAGGCTTATGGCGATGCTGTTATATGCGAAGCCACTTGTCGTAATTGGTTTCGGCGCTTCAAAAGTGGTGATTTTTGCACTGAGGACAAGGAGCACCCGGGACCAGCGAAGACGTTCGCAGATGAAGAGTTGGAAGGATTGCTGGAAGATGACGCGTGCCAAACACAACAACAGCTTGCAGATGCATGTGGAGTGGACCAAACAACAATTTCCAGACGTTTGAAAGCGTTGGGAATGGTCCAAAAGCTGGGAAACTGGCTGCCTTACGAGTTGAAGCCAAGGGATGTGAAACGCCGTTTATGCATGAGTGAACAACTGCTCCAACGACACACCCGCAAAGGTTTTTTGCATCGAGTAGTTACTGGCGATGAAAAGTGGGTTCATTATGATAATCCCAAGCGCAAAAAATCGTATGGATACCCGGGTCATGCGACAACATCGACGGCCAAGCGGAACTTTCATGGATCCAAGCTTCTGCTCTGCATTTGGTGGGACCAGCGTGGCGTAATTTATTATGAGCTGCTGAAGCCAAATGAAACAATTACCGGAGACCGCTACCGACTCCAACTAATGCGTTTGAACCGAGCATTGAAGGAGAAACGGCCAGAATATGGCCAAAGGCATAACACGATCATTCTGCAGCACGACAATGCTCGGCCGCATGTCGCGCAACCAGTAAAGACATACCTTGAAACGCTGAAATGGGAGGTCCTACCCCACCCGCCGTATTCCCGGATCTGGCTCCTTCGGATTACCATCTTTTCAGGTCAATGGCACATGCATTAGCTGAGGAACGCTTCACTTCGTATGAAGATTGTAAAAATTGGATTGATCAGTGGATCGCCTTAAAAGATAAGGCATTCTTCCGCGATGGAATCCGACAATTGCCAGAAAGAAGGCAAAAAGTAGTGGCTAGCGACGGACACTACTTAGATTGACTAGTTTGTTAAGAGTTTTGAACAATAAACGATTCAATTTGGTAAAAAAACGATAAATTTCTACGCATACTCCTAATATTTTTTCGGTATTAATCTGTTTCTTTTGCTTGTTGCAGCTGCCGAAATCGTTTCTACACAGCTTGGTAAGTATAATAAACCGATCGCTTGATCAGTTGGAAAGAATATTGATACTTTTTTTACTTTCAGGTGACGACGGCTGACCGAACCCAACGACGGGTTTTCATCAAAAAATAAGTGCTGCATAGGGCTGCGGTGCCGTAGGACGGCTGAAAAATGTGTTGGTAGGTATAGTGGTTTATTTATTGTGTTTTGTTTCATGAGTAATAAATAAAGGTTTCAAAATTTAAACCGCGTGTGATGCGTATTTAGATCCGAAACGGGGGGTACGAATGTGTGATACGAAAGGGTAGGGTACGGATGAATAGGGCACACACATCGTTAAAGCGTTCCTTATAACGAAGCGTTGCAGCGCGGTCACGCCTCCTGATAATTTCCTATAAAGAACCTAATACAGACGCGACATCCTCCTTATGAAGAGGTCGCACGACGGTTTTTGCCCGCTGGGATGAACCCTCTTCATGCAGTACCCCTACCCTTTTCGGATTGAAATTATTATCTAAAACTGTGCTAAAATTTATCATTTCATTTACATTTTAAACCTTTATTTAACTATATATTTCTATTTCTAACTATACAGTATAAAAAGAGCACTATACCTACACCCTTCCCCAGTGTCCTACGGCACCACATCGTGCTTCCTTGTCGAGACGGAATGTCGCTTGGCACCTGTAATTACGGAAAAAAAGATCGGTGCACACTTCAAACACTGCACAATTCTTTAAACACTGCCACTGCGGGTTTCAACGGGTATATAACACATCGCTCAATAAGTTCGCAGGATGACATATAGATGGCGAAACAAATACAGAATCCTTATGATTTTTAGACAGTACCAACCTTCAAACGATATCTGTCAAAGTTTCATGACATTCGGACTATTATTTACCAAGTTACAGTGTGAAAAATTCAATCAACTTTTGTAAATTGAAAAAAATGGAAAAATCAGAATTTCGTGTGCTCATTAAGCATTGCTTTGTGATGGGATAAAATACCGTGCAAACTAAACAGTGGCTTGACAAATGTTATTCGGACTCTGCTCCATCGAGGCAAATGGTTGAGAAGTGGTTTTGGTGACTTTAAACGTGGTCGTACGAACACCGATGATGCTGAACGTTCCGGTTGCCCAAATTCGGCAATTACTGAAGAAAACATACAAAAAGTCCACAAAATCGTCTTATCCGACCGCAAATTGAAATTGAAGGAGATTGCTGAGGCCGTAAAGATATCAGAAGGCAGTCTGTTTACCATTTTGCATGAATATTTGGGTATGCGGAAGCTTTGTTCGAAATGGGTGCCGCGTTTGCTAACACCGGACCAAAAACAACAACGAATCGATGATTCTGAGGCATGTTTGGCCCTATTTAACCGTGATAAAAAGGATTTCTTTCGTCGCTACGTCACAATGGATGAAACATGGATCTACCACTTCACTCCTGGGTCAAATCGGCAGTTGGCTGAGTGGACAACAGCCGGTGAAAGCCGCCCGAAGACTCAAACTTCTGCTGGCAAGGTTATGGCCTCCGTATTCTGGGATAGTCATGGTATATTGTTCATAGACTATCTTGAAAAAGGTAAAACAATCAACAGCGAATATTACATGGCATTGTTGGAACGATTGAAGGCTGAAATCGACGCAAAACGACCGCACATGAAGAAGAAAAAAATTCTCTTTCATCAAGACAATGCACCGTGTCACAAGTCAATGAAAACGATGGTGAAAATGAATGAATTGCACTTCGAATTGTTGCCCCATCCACCATACTCGCCAGATTTGGCCCCCAGCGATTATTGGCTGTTCTCGGATCTCAAAAGGATGCTCCAGGGAAAGAGATTTGGATCGAATGAGGAGGTCATCGCCGAAACTGAGGCATATTTTGAAGGGAAAGATAAATCGTTCTACAAACATGGTATCGAAAAGTTAGAGAAGCGTTGAACTGACTGTATCGCCTTAAAAGGAGACTATGTTGATGAATAAATACAAATTATATCAAAATATTGTTGTTTTATAAGCTATCCTACGGACTTATTGAGCGATGTGTTATTTAAAAACATTGTGAAATACCATGTGAAGATTGTTCATTTGTCGCGATGGTAGCTCTTCTTACATTAAAGAACT
>NW_026685029.1:0-4000 GCF_943735745.2 Anopheles bellator | reverse complement strand
TCCCCCGTCAGTCTAATGCGTCGTACGAGTACATCAACGAGCTGATCGTGAAACTAATAATGTTTTTAGCACTCTGCAAAGGATTCTGGCAGAGGCACAAACGCTGTGTACGTCTGCATATAGATTGGACATAGTTTACAAATCATATCCGTTAAACGATATTTTTTTGTCTTCTGCAGTTGTGTTTTGTCGATTGCCCCAAACACGTTCAACCCTACAGGCACGTCGACTGGATGCTGGAAATATGTTATTTGTTCGGCAAGGGGTTGCCCGTACACAGCAAAGTGGCCTGCCGAAGCTTTTACAAATTTAACTACTTGGCCGTGACTTGAGCCCGGCGCCAAGAACCAGCAGTCTGTATCATCTAGTGAGATGGATTCGCACCTCAACACGAATTTCTTATGGATTTTCACCCTACGGCCGTTGTTCGTAGGGACTGGAATGGGAAGGGAAGGAGGAAGAGGTCGAAGGAGATTTTGATGACGGAACGCTCCTTCCCTGAGTAGCAAGGTATGCGCGATCTGCTTAATCGGCGGTGTCTTCCTTGTGATATCGACTTCGGCTTTTAGGTTACGAAGTGCGGCTTTAAACGGGTATGAAGACTGTAGCGGCAGTGGTCCAAACTTTTCGACCTCGTCCACTATGTGCAGGAGGTGGTGAAAGGTACTTGTAACGTAACCGACCAAATTATGGTGCTCTGTTACAAAATCGATTATCAATTGCCGTGCGTAATTCAGCAAATGTCGATATCGTCCATGGTTGCAAATCGCAATGGCCCAATGCAACTTGCAATAGTGGTCGTAATACTGTTGCCTTATTGTTGGCTTCAGTATTACGATGCCAACGATGTCCATAAAGCAGCCCCACATGAAGGGCGGCCACTGAGCAATATTTGTTTCAAACTGTCGCGGCCGCCTTTCATGCGGGAGCCGGATAGCACACAATGTGTGCTCCAAAAAATCATGTTTAAGTGTGTCCATTGCCTGGATATTGCCAATACCATCGTTAAACGCAAAAAACAAAGTTTTCGCGGCACCAATGTGGAGCAAACATCGGTCGTCGCCTATAGTCACATCCTGGACGATGTCGATGGGCAATCTCACCAACGGTGTCACAACGGGTTGCCCATCTGCCATCTGCTGGTGGGTGCCTGCGTAAACTCCACCCCGGAACTCTTCATTTGTTCGTGGTCTGGTGTTCGTTTCGCCGAAGAACGTGATGGTGGAATCAGAGACAAGCTTTCCTTTTATGGTGCACTGTGTGCAGCCGTAGTAATTACTTTGATGGACAGTGCCTGTAATTGTGAAGCACACATTATTAATGCTTACATTTATACTCCGTCGCCCTTCGAAACTTACCTTTAAGAAATGCTCGTGCGGCAACGTCGGCAATCACTAACCGTGGTTTCACGGTTAATGAGTCACCGTTGACCGTCATTGATAATTCACATAACCGTGCCGCCTCTTCGATGAACGGCCCTAGGAACTCCTCGCAAAGTGGCCTAGAATCGCCACAAAACACACCGACGACAAAAGGCTCGCCCGGTGGATTTGTGGCTTCGTGCAGCCGTGCTTGGATAACCCAAGTTCGGAATTCGGAATTTGTCAGCTGGTCCAACGGCACCTCTTCGATGTCAACGTCAAACGTGAGTTCCTTGGCGTCGCTGGCCCTGAATGCACGTATTCCGGCTTCTGTAATGACAAAGTAGATGAAATTATAAAATTTAATAACAATGTAAACATAATGCAAATGTGATGTGAATACAATAATAACCACACAGTCACACTTACCTAAACCACGATGCCAGTATAGGCCTCCTTGGATTTCTGTGGACTCGATGTCCCACAAGTCCCTGGGCACCAATACGGTTTGGGGATACTTCGGCATACCGGGAATAAGAGGTCGCAGCTTGTCCAAAATCTGCTGCATCATTAAGGATGGCCGGTGCCTGCTTTGTTCGATGATCAGCTTCATAGAGTTTACGAGGTCCTCCGCCGCATTACGCTCCCGCTCCGTGGCACTGTTGAAACGTTGGAGAAAGGCTTTAACGGACTCTTCGCTGTTGGCCTCCGGGTCGCTGTCGCTGTGGTACTCCCTCGAGTGAGCCCGTGATGCCGCTGACGCGCTCGGACCTGCTTCAGGGTCGGCCTCCGACCGCCGCTGGGACTGTCCCGCCTCCTGCCTCCCACGTAGTTTTCTTCTTCTTGTTTCTTTCTTGCTGGATGACATTCTGCGACAAGAAAAAAACGTTGTTGCAAATGCAAACTAACCTCTCAACGTATTTTCGACCTCGTGTAATGGTAAAAACCGGGAAAAATCGAGAACTACCTAAAATCAAGTGCGCGTCTTTTCTGTGCTAAACGATTTCTTAGAACTCCTGCGATTCGCGCGCCTATCTGACGTTCAGACTGTCTGACTGTCATTTCAGATCGCCCCATGAAAAAACTACCACCTTTCTTTCAGCTATTGCAACCCCTATTGAAATTCCTTCGAGATTCCTACACATATAAGCAGCTCCAATGAAAATTTGATTTGACAGTTACTGAAAACAAAGACCCGAAGACCAAGCCAAAGTGAACGGACTGATGGGACCATCGTGGGGAAAATGCAGGATATTTATAAAAAAAACATTGAAGGGTTTGCTGGAGGACACTGCGAAGAATGCCAAACAATGGGATATAATTCGTGATGTCCATTATAGAACCCACAGAGGAGCATAAGAAAACAACCCAACGAGCAACTATCCCAAGGAGCAACTATGTCCGTTTCAGTGTCACATGGGACACATGGGAAAACGGACGTTGTTGCTCCTTGGAATCGGCCGTTGGTTGCCACGGAAACGGATTGGGCAGCAACAAACAAAGCGCAAACGGAAGATTGATTGAAAGGGTTTTCTAGTGGCCCCGAAGAAAGTGATTCGTTTGCGAAATGAGTTCCAACTTTGACGACGATATTTACGGTGGATTTACTGGTGTAACCAATAAACTGTTCAATTACGACGCGAAAGAAGATCAAGCATTTCAAAATGCGGTGCGAACGTCTAGCTACGGGAAAAAGACAACGACACCAAAGTTTTTCTGGAACGGCGATAAAATCGGTTCAGCAGAACCGACCACGGCCATGGCCCGCCCGTCTACGGCAATCCGGCCGGTCGGGTACTCGTCGCACAGTTCGAAGTTGTTCGACCCGCTCAACCAGGCAGCGAAGAAGATAGTCGTGATGGAGAGCAAAAAGGAGGAAACACCCGAGCAGCGGTACAAGAACCTCGAGACGAAGATTTACGCGTTGCTAGAGGAATCAATCGTGGCCAGCACGGGCCCAAAGCCAGACATGGCGATCGGACTGGCGAAGGCAAAAGAAGCCTCGTCCCTTGACCGGACTTTGCTCCGGATGCGGGATCAGGACGGTGGCACTTACACGCACAACTTTGATCTTACTTTCTTCGTGCTGTTCAATTTGGCCAACGTGTACGCCAAGAGTGAAATGTACATCGAGGCGCTCAACACATACACTCTAATGACAAAGAACAAAATGTTTCCGAACGTGAATCGCTTGAAAATCAACATGGGCAACATTTTCTTTCATCTGGGGCTTTACACGAAAGCGATCAAAATGTACCGGATGGCGCTGGATCAAGTGCCGGGAAATCAGAAGGAGCTACGGCTGAAAATAACACACAACATTGGCATCCTCTTTATCCGCATGGGCCAATATTCCGATGCAGCTACCAGCTTTGAGTTTATTATGTCCGAAAAGGGTGACCTGAAGACGGGATTGCACCTGATCTTGTGCTACTACGCGTTGGGAAACGTGGACAAGATCAAACACGCGTTCCAGCTGCTGTTGGACATTCAAATCGATTACAACGAGGAGGAAAAGGTGTTTCAGGCAAATGTAAGTTAACAGTACTGGCAATCGTTTTACTCCAACTGCTCCGATTTTATTGTTTGCCATCCCCCGTCAGTCTAATGCGTCGTACGAGTACATCAACGAGCTGATC
>NW_026685028.1:0-4000 GCF_943735745.2 Anopheles bellator | reverse complement strand
TCCCCCGTCAGTCTAATGCGTCGTACGAGTACATCAACGAGCTGATCGTGAAACTAATAATGTTTTTAGCACTCTGCAAAGGATTCTGGCAGAGGCACAAACGCTGTGTACGTCTGCATATAGATTGGACATAGTTTACAAATCATATCCGTTAAACGATATTTTTTTGTCTTCTGCAGTTGTGTTTTGTCGATTGCCCCAAACACGTTCAACCCTACAGGCACGTCGACTGGATGCTGGAAATATGTTATTTGTTCGGCAAGGGGTTGCCCGTACACAGCAAAGTGGCCTGCCGAAGCTTTTACAAATTTAACTACTTGGCCGTGACTTGAGCCCGGCGCCAAGAACCAGCAGTCTGTATCATCTAGTGAGATGGATTCGCACCTCAACACGAATTTCTTATGGATTTTCACCCTACGGCCGTTGTTCGTAGGGACTTGAATGGGAAGGGAAGGAGGAAGAGGTCGAAGGAGATTTTGATGACGGAACGCTCCTTCCCTGAGTAGCAAGGTATGCGCGATCTGCTTAATCGGCGGTGTCTTCCTTGTGATATCGACTTCGGCTTTTAGGTTACGAAGTGCGGCTTTAAACGGGTATGAAGACTGTAGCGGCAGTGGTCCAAACTTTTCGACCTCGTCCACTATGTGCAGGAGGTGGTGAAAGGTACTTGTAACGTAACCGACCAAATTATGGTGCTCTGTTACAAAATCGATTATCAATTGCCGTGCGTAATTCAGCAAATGTCGATATCGTCCATGGTTGCAAATCGCAATGGCCCAATGCAACTTGCAATAGTGGTCGTAATACTGTTGCCTTATTGTTGGCTTCAGTATTACGATGCCAACGATGTCCATAAAGCAGCCCCACATGAAGGGCGGCCACTGAGCAATATTTGTTTCAAACTGTCGCGGCCGCCTTTCATGCGGGAGCCGGATAGCACACAATGTGTGCTCCAAAAAATCATGTTTAAGTGTGTCCATTGCCTGGATATTGCCAATACCATCGTTAAACGCAAAAAACAAAGTTTTCGCGGCACCAATGTGGAGCAAACATCGGTCGTCGCCTATAGTCACATCCTGGACGATGTCGATGGGCAATCTCACCAACGGTGTCACAACGGGTTGCCCATCTGCCATCTGCTGGTGGGTGCCTGCGTAAACTCCACCCCGGAACTCTTCATTTGTTCGTGGTCTGGTGTTCGTTTCGCCGAAGAACGTGATGGTGGAATCAGAGACAAGCTTTCCTTTTATGGTGCACTGTGTGCAGCCGTAGTAATTACTTTGATGGACAGTGCCTGTAATTGTGAAGCACACATTATTAATGCTTACATTTATACTCCGTCGCCCTTCGAAACTTACCTTTAAGAAATGCTCGTGCGGCAACGTCGGCAATCACTAACCGTGGTTTCACGGTTAATGAGTCACCGTTGACCGTCATTGATAATTCACATAACCGTGCCGCCTCTTCGATGAACGGCCCTAGGAACTCCTCGCAAAGTGGCCTAGAATCGCCACAAAACACACCGACGACAAAAGGCTCGCCCGGTGGATTTGTGGCTTCGTGCAGCCGTGCTTGGATAACCCAAGTTCGGAATTCGGAATTTGTCAGCTGGTCCAACGGCACCTCTTCGATGTCAACGTCAAACGTGAGTTCCTTGGCGTCGCTGGCCCTGAATGCACGTATTCCGGCTTCTGTAATGACAAAGTAGATGAAATTATAAAATTTAATAACAATGTAAACATAATGCAAATGTGATGTGAATACAATAATAACCACACAGTCACACTTACCTAAACCACGATGCCAGTATAGGCCTCCTTGGATTTCTGTGGACTCGATGTCCCACAAGTCCCTGGGCACCAATACGGTTTGGGGATACTTCGGCATACCGGGAATAAGAGGTCGCAGCTTGTCCAAAATCTGCTGCATCATTAAGGATGGCCGGTGCCTGCTTTGTTCGATGATCAGCTTCATAGAGTTTACGAGGTCCTCCGCCGCATTACGCTCCCGCTCCGTGGCACTGTTGAAACGTTGGAGAAAGGCTTTAACGGACTCTTCGCTGTTGGCCTCCGGGTCGCTGTCGCTGTGGTACTCCCTCGAGTGAGCCCGTGATGCCGCTGACGCGCTCGGACCTGCTTCAGGGTCGGCCTCCGACCGCCGCTGGGACTGTCCCGCCTCCTGCCTCCCACGTAGTTTTCTTCTTCTTGTTTCTTTCTTGCTGGATGACATTCTGCGACAAGAAAAAAACGTTGTTGCAAATGCAAACTAACCTCTCAACGTATTTTCGACCTCGTGTAATGGTAAAAACCGGGAAAAATCGAGAACTACCTAAAATCAAGTGCGCGTCTTTTCTGTGCTAAACGATTTCTTAGAACTCCTGCGATTCGCGCGCCTATCTGACGTTCAGACTGTCTGACTGTCATTTCAGATCGCCCCATGAAAAAACTACCACCTTTCTTTCAGCTATTGCAACCCCTATTGAAATTCCTTCGAGATTCCTACACATATAAGCAGCTCCAATGAAAATTTGATTTGACAGTTACTGAAAACAAAGACCCGAAGACCAAGCCAAAGTGAACGGACTGATGGGACCATCGTGGGGAAAATGCAGGATATTTATAAAAAAAACATTGAAGGGTTTGCTGGAGGACACTGCGAAGAATGCCAAACAATGGGATATAATTCGTGATGTCCATTATAGAACCCACAGAGGAGCATAAGAAAACAACCCAACGAGCAACTATCCCAAGGAGCAACTATGTCCGTTTCAGTGTCACATGGGACACATGGGAAAACGGACGTTGTTGCTCCTTGGAATCGGCCGTTGGTTGCCACGGAAACGGATTGGGCAGCAACAAACAAAGCGCAAACGGAAGATTGATTGAAAGGGTTTTCTAGTGGCCCCGAAGAAAGTGATTCGTTTGCGAAATGAGTTCCAACTTTGACGACGATATTTACGGTGGATTTACTGGTGTAACCAATAAACTGTTCAATTACGACGCGAAAGAAGATCAAGCATTTCAAAATGCGGTGCGAACGTCTAGCTACGGGAAAAAGACAACGACACCAAAGTTTTTCTGGAACGGCGATAAAATCGGTTCAGCAGAACCGACCACGGCCATGGCCCGCCCGTCTACGGCAATCCGGCCGGTCGGGTACTCGTCGCACAGTTCGAAGTTGTTCGACCCGCTCAACCAGGCAGCGAAGAAGATAGTCGTGATGGAGAGCAAAAAGGAGGAAACACCCGAGCAGCGGTACAAGAACCTCGAGACGAAGATTTACGCGTTGCTAGAGGAATCAATCGTGGCCAGCACGGGCCCAAAGCCAGACATGGCGATCGGACTGGCGAAGGCAAAAGAAGCCTCGTCCCTTGACCGGACTTTGCTCCGGATGCGGGATCAGGACGGTGGCACTTACACGCACAACTTTGATCTTACTTTCTTCGTGCTGTTCAATTTGGCCAACGTGTACGCCAAGAGTGAAATGTACATCGAGGCGCTCAACACATACACTCTAATGACAAAGAACAAAATGTTTCCGAACGTGAATCGCTTGAAAATCAACATGGGCAACATTTTCTTTCATCTGGGGCTTTACACGAAAGCGATCAAAATGTACCGGATGGCGCTGGATCAAGTGCCGGGAAATCAGAAGGAGCTACGGCTGAAAATAACACACAACATTGGCATCCTCTTTATCCGCATGGGCCAATATTCCGATGCAGCTACCAGCTTTGAGTTTATTATGTCCGAAAAGGGTGACCTGAAGACGGGATTGCACCTGATCTTGTGCTACTACGCGTTGGGAAACGTGGACAAGATCAAACACGCGTTCCAGCTGCTGTTGGACATTCAAATCGATTACAACGAGGAGGAAAAGGTGTTTCAGGCAAATGTAAGTTAACAGTACTGGCAATCGTTTTACTCCAACTGCTCCGATTTTATTGTTTGCCATCCCCCGTCAGTCTAATGCGTCGTACGAGTACATCAACGAGCTGATC
>NW_026685027.1:1470-4094 GCF_943735745.2 Anopheles bellator | reverse complement strand
TCCAAGCCGTGGAAGTGATTTTTAAAAGCAATAAAGATTTATACTCATACTAAAATCCTGGTTCAGCCACTTTAAAGAACTTAACTTAACTTAACTTAACTAGACCGGGCCGGGCCAAAATATAAATAAGAGGCCAAAACATCAACAAGTCAACCGACAAACTGGTACTTGTTTGAAATCTGTTCACAAATTGATGCTCGTTTGTTCAGATTTGTAGATCTGCGTCAGTGACATTAATGACGTCTCCGAGAGACGTCACTTACGCAGATATCGCATCGGTATCATAGCGTCTGGACCGGACTTAACACTGGGAAGTCGAGCTGTTGCTGTATTCGAGTAGTTCAAATCTTTGCAGAGACCGTTAACTATTTTCAAATGTTTCATAACAAATAACGCCAACGGGAAGAATCAATTCATTCAGATGATAGTATCGGTGGAATAATTTCTGTGCGGGGGTTTTGACGAAGGTTCCATAAAAATTTATTGCTAGTGGTGCGTGTTAAAAGAAAGTGGGTCCAAGAATTTATCGGTTGTTTTCGAGGACACACGGATTATATTCCATTGGCCGATAACGATAACGGATAGAGTCAGGTTGAAGTTTACAAGTGATAAGACGAGCACGTTTCTGAAGGTTTCATTTTCCACTTCGCGTAAACATTGGAAAGGTATTCGAGGCCCATCACTTACGGCGTGTACTAGAAAATGAATAATGTATTAAACTGCTCCCTTCGGCACAAAGAACACAAAGCAAGAGTGTAGTAAAAACGAACACACCCACACAGTACTATATTTGCTGCGTAACCTATTGTTTTACGGACAGATTTTATCGACATTTGGCAAGATTGTGACGGAGAGAATAAAGTTATCTTATTACCCTATAGTTGCTCTGGAGGAATGGTTTTGCTAGTCCTTCCACACAAAAAAGGCGGCATAAAGGGACAATCCCAGCATAAGAGCTCCAACGCCACAGAGTGCATAGGCCGTGTAGATGAAGCCCCAGCGAAGGTTGTGAATGAGCTGAAATGGTGTACGGGATAAGAAGAGATTCATCTAGTGCCATGCGACGACCCGTTGAAACCAACCCTACCTTCAGTTCGTCTGCGATGTCTTCCGTGAGCACCATCCGTTGCTCAATCCAAAATGCGGGAATTACAACATCTGGTACCCCGTTGAACAATCTACAGAAGAAAATATTCACATTGTTTGTCGTCTGTGGGCAGGGACAAGGAAAAAAGGACGTACCTTAAACCATAATCTCTGAGATGCATATTGTACTGGATACGGCCATTCGCGGTCATCGGGATACCCGAGAAAGGATGCAATGCAAAGCGGAACTCATGCAGCGCCTTGTTAGGACATAAGCCTGTGACCGCATTAACGTAGCTCGGATCGGCAAGATAGAAATGTGGATAGCTTACGAGCAGCGGTGCACCAAATTTACACTCCGACACGTCGATCACACCGGGCGCATATACGGGACACTCCTCGACCGGGGCCGTACATTGGCACTCCGTTTCTGGTATCGTATGTCCGTTGTCGAAGTTTTCTGCGTGTCCAACCCACAGCATTCCATCCAGACCGTGCACCCTGAAGTCGGACTCATGGCGCAACGTGAGTGCACTACATAGATCCGGCAGGAAAATATGGAGCGGCCTGATGTTGTCACCCAAGTTACGTCCCATCGGTGGCCACACTTCTCCTCCAGATCCTCGCACCTGACCGCAGACTCCGCGATAGTTGGGCACCTGTGGGGCGTGGTTCCACTGGCGCATGAGCCCGGTATTCTCACGATTGTCAACTCCGGTTCCCATCTGGAAGGTGCCATCGTATTCGAGACTTTCGTTGCGTTCCACAAACCACCCGAAGCCGTCCCACGGAGGCAGAGTGATGTCGGGGAGTGTACCCGGTGGTAAGATAGCGAGCAAGTCGCCCAACGTTGTCAGCAGCAAGTCGGGACGCCCATCGAATAACATTTCATGCACCGGAACGTCCTCGTACAGAAATTCAGCGAGCCCGTTGTCCATGATTATGTTATCAAGAAACGGTAGTAGTGGGTTACCCTCCAACGTTTTACCAACGGTCTGGAACAAGCATTTGGTAAGGCATTTGTAACCCGACCATGAGACCTATAAAACATTCTACAAACCTACCGATAGCACTGGGTTCAGCGTCGTGACCCGATCGTTATAGTAGTCCCCGTTCGAGAGCTCCGGTAGGTAGTGCCAGATGCGCTTCTGGTTGAACGTAAGCGTGTCGTTGGCGTTCCAAGTCACCATTCCACGCTCGTGTCGCTCAGAAAACACGTATGGCCCCATCTGCACAAAGTTGGGCTTCACATTCGGATTGCGTACTTCTGTAGGATTGGTCCAGTTGAACAGGTAGATGTCGAAGAAAATTGGCACTTCGCCATCGAAGAAGTTCTCGTACACTCGGGCTCCTTCCTTGACGCGAAACTCCGTAAGCGCCACGGCATCGATGATGGCCGGCAACCCGAACCCAAGAAAGGCAGCTGCCACAAAGATCGCCACTACGCCACCAAAGGCCCACAGCTTCTTGGCGGTGTTGGAGTACCGTTTCGAACAGCAGCACATGGTTCCCTCGGTGTTTCACGGTATGCGGTGCTT
>NW_026685027.1:0-1370 GCF_943735745.2 Anopheles bellator | reverse complement strand
TTTTTTTTGGCAATTGTTACCTTTGTTCTATTATCACTATTTCATGAATATGCCTATCATCTTATGATTCCAGGGAATGGCTAGCCTAGATACATTCATCATTGTACGCACCGTTCTGTTGAAAAGGCTTGGCCAGTAATCCTATTTAGGAAATCCAGTTTTGGGAATTTCATTTGAAACATCGTAATGTCGGATCTCGAATTTGTGATGCATTCAAACACCGTTAGACAATAGCATTTCGTAGTGACATAATGCACCTACCGATGGTATCCAGATGCATCGGAAAGATAGCGCACGGTAATCGCATCCGTGCATTATGTTATGCAATAACATACTTGTACACTCCTGCTGTAAGATTAAACATTCGTCATAAACGCCACAATTTCGTTTGATAAGCTTAATCGCTTTTTCGGCGAGTGCTATTTAAAACCCTAAGGATACTACCAAGCTTTGCACCGTATGTCATACATATTAATTAGAGAAGATGAAAAAATATTAGAAACTTAATAACTGAGCAGACTACTCAGTTTAATTACAACGTAAATATCAGTTCAGTTCAATCCATTGTAAAACCGACCAAAGGGGACATTTAATTGTGTGTGGGGAGTCCAGGTACTACTGATTGTAAGTTAATCCAGGATTTAAAATGATAAAATTAGGTCCTTCTTATGACTATTGATCGATGACTTAAAAACTAACTAGTCCTAACGAAGTATTCCACGCAATTGTTTGACCCCATGTCAAGTGAATCACAGGGACTTCGTGTACCTGGATGATTGATCCCACGAGTTGATAGCAAGACTACTCTGGTCCAACACGGCTCGCTGGCGGTCCGTGTCGGTTAAGCTGGCGATCGGTCTTTGCTTCGATAACAATCTTATCGGGCGTAAATAATAAATTATTCTTCGCACCCGTAGCGGTCAATTTCGACAGGGCTGCTGACGCTTTACTAGCTGCTCGGTGGACAACCATGGACCTTATTCACGATCGAAACTTTGCTCTCCAAGCCGTGGAAGTGATTTTTAAAAGCAATAAAGATTTATACTCATACTAAAATCCTGGTTCAGCCACTTTAAAGAACTTAACTTAACTTAACTTAACTAGACCGGGCCGGGCCAAAATATAAATAAGAGGCCAAAACATCAACAAGTCAACCGACAAACTGGTACTTGTTTGAAATCTGTTCACAAATTGATGCTCGTTTGTTCAGATTTGTAGATCTGCGTCAGTGACATTAATGACGTCTCCGAGAGACGTCACTTACGCAGATATCGCATCGGTATCATAGCGTCTGGACCGGACTTAACACTGGGAAGTCGAGCTGTTGCTGTATTCGAGTAGTTCAAATCTTTGCAGAGACCGTTAACTAT
>NW_026685026.1:1905-4507 GCF_943735745.2 Anopheles bellator | reverse complement strand
TCAACAAATTAGCAACGAAATTAGCCGCAGCATGGGTGTCCCAAGGGGATCCATTCACATCCGAAATGTCTGCTAAACCAGTGGTGGAACCGATAGCGATTCGTACTTTCATCACGGGATTGAAGGATCAAACTGCAGCTTTTCTGGTAAAAGCCAGAAACCCTAAAACACTCAATGCAGCCATCTCCGATGCGCTGGAAGTGCAGCTACAGGCCGTACCGGAAACCGCACTGTGGGCCCAAGTATACCCTGGAGCATCCAAGTGTTGCCATGGCCACCCGCCCCCACAATACCAAGGCCAACGAGGACATCGCCATCCATGGCATAACCCTAGAGGTGTGTCGCATGCACAACAGCGAAAACCTCCTGCACAGCTACCGGCTAACTCCATGAAGTATCAAGCGCCTAAGCATGAAGGCTTAAGATACCACCATCCAAACCATCATAGTTACCGGAACTATAGCAACAACCGGCCCTACCAGGGTTACAACAACCCAGGTCTAAGACAAAGCAGAGAAAACCAGAGAAGATTCGAAGAGTCGAGAGATAGACTCACACCGCATAGACAGTTGGTCTTAATTCAACAAGAGGCCGAGCGAAATCAGCTAGCCGAATGCGACGCGAAAATTAAGCTCAAATGCAACAAGGAGCAGCACCGGATGGAGGCGAATTTTCATAAACAAGCTGTCGATGAAGCGCGTCGTAGCAACGAGGAAGAAAACAAGCATCGCGAGGAAGAGGCTCGCCAGAAGTTTGAGAAAGAAGAAGCAGAAGGTCAACTATTCGAAATGATTGAACCACTATATCATGTTGATAACGAAGATAGTGCAGAAAGCCAGTTGCACCGAAAAAGTGAACGCGAAAAAGCAGTAGCAGCAGCACGAGAACGATCGGCCATACCGCCGACTTCAAAGAATAAAAAAAGAAGGAAAAAGAACAGAACAAGCACGTTGGACACCTATGACAAAGGTGAGGCAAGCCATGCCGATTCCGATAACTCGGATTGCGTACGGAGAAAATTAAGCACAGCAGCAGCGAAAAGGCGTGCAGCGGCCACTCATAGTGACGAATTGGTGATAGTGAATCACGAGGCAGAACCAGCAGTGATACCCGCTTTTGCGAAAGAAGAGAAGGCCGAAACCATTGAGCGCATTAACAGACGACGACACGATCGGACAGAAGCAACCGGTGTCCTCACGACAGTGTACGCCATCAAGGAGAGCGGTAATCCAAACCAAGTAGTTGAAGCAGGCCCCGATCGACGATCGGAGCAGCCGGAGAAAGTGGACATCGACTCGTTTCTACTGTGTCTCGCAAACTTCCGGCCGCCGCAGAAGCAGCTACAGCAACAACTGTTGCAGACGTACAATACAGACGAAAAGGAGCGCAGTGAGTACAATCACCTGGATTATGACGCATTGAGACCGTCCGACGGGAGATGGGTACCACCAGCAGCTTAACATCGTTACATATCATTACTACAGGTTAGTTAGAACCATAAATCATAGATGTCTAAACGATTACTTAAGGTCATATTCGAATGAAATAGCTAGACAAAACAAAAATGATTAGAGAAAAGAAAAAACAGACAGGTTACAACTAACAAAAGCATAAATTCATACGCGACAGAGCTGCAACACAGGATACAATCAGTTTGCAATAAAGCTGAAGCACTCGTAGAAAAAAATAAATAAAAAAAAACAGAGTTAGAAAAACCACCAAAAACCAACCCAATATAAATACGATTAAATAATTTCAAAAAAAAAAAAAGGAAAAAAAGAAAGGAGAAGGAGAGACAGCACAGATGTAAACAAATCTTTCATTCTTCCAAGTTCTTACGTTAGAACTTAACTATCAATTCATCCAAGCAAACATTTTTTTTTCTTTCAATATAACACCGCACATTTAAAAATTAAACTATAGGTTAATTTTTAAATAACAATAAGAAAGGGCGTGTGGTGGATGCAGCCCCTTAAGTTTAGAGCGACAATGTATATGTGGAGAAGGCAGACCCGTGAAACAATGTAGCAGAGCGAACGCTGCTCTCAGTGAAGAATCGCGTTTGGGTAAACAATAATCAAATACCCAGAGGAACCACCGAAACGCTTCAAGTGGTCGATATAAACATTGGACTCAGCATAAACATGATCACGCTACGCGGGCGACGATCGATTATGCTGAGCATTGCAAAAAGGGTCACGTACGCCACCACAGTTAGGTCGCAGTAGGTTGCGATTAGTTAAGACGAATTTTAATCTTAATCCAAACGCGGATGCGAGAGGTTGTGCTCTGCGCATACCGCACAGTTCAATTAAAGCGTAATAAAGTCGAGTGTATTAAAACAGAGATGTAAATGTAGACTATCCTTACATTTCATGGCGATCATGCCAGGAGCCGGAACAGGGCCCCTGGAGGACGAAGCAGAAACAGAAGACGAAGAGAAAGATGATGACGAAGCATGTTCGAAGCAGCCTGATTGCAGTGAAAATTTTACAAGTGCGCCGCGAAGTGTAGTTACGCACTCTAGATAAGTGCATGTGGCTCTATGCATGCATGAGTGTGTGAGAGTGTGTGCGGATTATACAGCGACGAGTGGTGAACA
>NW_026685026.1:0-1405 GCF_943735745.2 Anopheles bellator | reverse complement strand
TTATATTGAAAGAAAAAAAATGTTTGCTTGGATGAATTGATAGTTAATTTCTAACGTAAGAACTTGGAAGAATGAAAGATTTGTTTACATCTGTGCTGTCTCTCCTTCTCCTTTCTTTTTTCCTTTTTTTTTTTTTTGAATCATTTAATCGTATTAATATTGGGTTTTAACCTGTCTGTTTTTCTTTTCTCTAATCATTTTTGTTTTGTCTAGCTATTTCATTCGAATATGACCTTAAGTAATCGTTTAGACATCTATGATTTATGGTTCTAACTAACCTGTAGTAATGATATGTAGCGATGTTAAGCTGCTGGGGGTACCAATCTTCCGTCCGATGGTCTCAATTCGGCGTTGTTCAGGTAATCGTCCTTAACTCGTTCTCTTTCGTCCGTGTTGTGCAGCTTCGATGATTGCTGCGATGCTGGCGATGGTTGTTGCCGTGGCTGCTTCTCCAGCTTGAACTTCGTGAGGCACCGTAGAAAAGAGTCGGTGTCTAGCTTCTCCATCTGTTCTGATCGTTGATCTTCTGCTTCCACTTCTTGGGTAGGTTCATCGTTGTCTTCGGTCTCGTACACTGTTGTGAGAGCTCTGGTTGCTTCTTTCAGTCCCTGTTGCCGTTCACCTGTAATGTATCCAATGATTTCGGCCTTCTCTTCTTTCACTATAGCGGTTGCTGCCGCCGGTTCTGCTTCTTGGTTCATTTCTAACAATTCGGCACTATCAGAGTCAATTTCACTGTCACTGCTAGACGCTATCAGAGCACTGTTCTTCTCTTTTCTATTTTTACTCTTTTGTTTCAACGGTATTGTTGATCGTTCTCGTAATGATGTTACTGATTCTTGTGCTGCTGTACTGTTCTGACGCAACTGGTACTCCACACTTTCTTCGTCATGGTAATTATTCTTGAAGGAACTATAGTCATCTGGATCCAAGTCCTCGTTCCGTTCCTGTAAATCATTGACTAATACATCTTTCTCTTTGTTCTCATCTTTAATTAGTTGCTCGATCATTTCTCGTATTTGACGATCCGTTTCTTCTTGTTCCTTGCGTTCTGCTTCTATTGTTTTTTCAAACTTCTGGCGAGCCTCTTCCTCGCTACGTTGGCATTCTTCTTCTTCACTACGATGTGTTGCATTGATCGCTTCGATCCGTTGCTGCTCCTTGTTGCGTTTGAGCTTAATTCCCGCTTTGTATTCGGCTAGCTGATTTCGGTTGTTGTAACCCTGGTAGGACCGGTTGTGGTTATAGTTCCGGTAACTATGATGGTTTGTATGGTGGTATCTTAAGCCTTCATGGTTAGGCGCTTGATACTTTATGGAGTTAGCCGGTAGTTGTGCAGGAGGGTTTCGGGGTTGTGCATGCGACACACCTCTAGGGTTATGCCATGGATGGCGATGTCCTCGTT
>NW_026685025.1:0-4009 GCF_943735745.2 Anopheles bellator | reverse complement strand
CAGGGGCAATTGGGCACAGCAGGCGTCAGGCCGGCGCCCATCATCATCATTGCCACCGAGGCGAGAGTGAGAGAGCCGGAGGGACTGACAGATTTCGCCTCCCTTCCCGTCGTAATCCAACAATGCTGGGTGAGGGTCATAAATCTTGCCCTCTGTTTTTTTTTTTTCGCGTTGTTGTTACGTTGCGTGACCAAAAACTGGCGACGTCACCGTCGATGATTATGATTGATCCGAAAGGCTCCCAAGCTCCACGACGATGATGATGGTGCAGGTGATGGCACAGGCTGGCACAGGATGCTGAACGTCAGGACGTCGATTCGGTTGGTGCCGTGTCTCGTATGGGATGCCTTCCACATTCGCTGATGTCCTGAATATGGGCTGGGATCTGCTGGGATCACCAGAGGCGTGGTGAGCGAACGTAAGTCTGAAGCCCGGGAACCATAACCATGATATTGGGGCTTAAGTAGCCTCGTGACTCGCGAAGGTTTGCCCTATGCTCCGGTAATAATACTATTAGGTTGGCTAAAAAGAAAACCAATATTTTCTCACTGAATGGCTTTAGTGATCGATATCTCGCAAAGTATATGATCGATACTTGGTGGGAAAGCGTATTTTGGTGGGACTGGAAAGGGCTCATTTATTATGAGTTGCTTCCGTATGCGACAGTTCAGACTATCTACTGTCAGCAATTGAACCACTTCGCGACTGAGTAAGACATTGAAGAGTGTGAAGATCGATTGCTAGAGTTTGCCTACTCCCGTAAGGACCAAGACTTCAAGACCAAGAATATCTTTCAATGCTTGAACATTTATTTGAAAGGTTTATTCATCAATTTTTTAACATCTGTTTGGTAAAATATCTGTTTTAACTGATTGTCATCCAAGTTCTCAGTTCCAATTTTGCCAAAGAATCAATCCGCCGCCATTGCTCCAGAGCATACGCCTTCGACGGTTCCTTCTGCAACCAAAATTGTATTTTATACATTTAATTTGATGAGTCACCCTTTCACATAAATGTTGAAAAATACTACTGGGGGGCTACATGAGCTGTTCCGTAATGTTTTTGACATTACAGATTAATGCCAAACTGCTGCGCCTCTTTACGTTTACGGCTCGCGCGAGGCGTAAACCCGAGCGTAATTATTTTTTTCATACGCTTTGCTTACAAACAGAGGATAATTTAAGTTCTTATTTGCCGGTATAGCAACAAAAAAAAAAAAAAACAACAGACAATAATATTCAGAAATCAATTTATTTCTCTTCTATTTCTATTTTCTCGGACCAAAAACACGTTTGACAATTCGTTTTTTATGTTTTACTGCCACACGAAGCGTAAACGTTTTGACGTTACAAATTATTTTTTCGCTAGTTTTCACGCTTCGTGTAGCCGCCTAGTTAGGCTTTTTTTTAAATACCCAAATGAAAAATGAATGCTTAATGGCGATTTCTTGTTAGTCAAGTCCAATATGCTAGGATAAGATCATAATATGGCCTGAACTAAACGTTACCAGTGCTGGGAACGCTTGTTGGCCTGTGTCCCTAGTGTAGGGCATCGAACGACGGAAGCCAAAAATTTGGCCCATAAAAAAGGTGAAATATCACACACCGTTTCGGACCAATGAAGAAATTGTGGATGGCGCGTGGAGTGTCCCGATAGAATAGGGCACCGCGTACCGTAGTGATGTAAAGTGATCCACGTCCACTGATAATTCCACGTCTGAGTCTGTAACACCCAGACCTGATCAAGACCAAGTGCTAAGGTCGTCAGCCTAGCCCGAGTCCTGTTACAAACAATCGACATTTCGTGTCTCCAATCGAAAGAACTTCCTGGCTTGGCTCGGAACCGGCCCGCTACCCAGCGATGGTAGGTGGAGAGACAGAGAGAGACAGACCGAGAGAGAGAGAGAGACAGACCGTGAGAGAGAGAGAGAGAGAGAGGAAGAGAGCGAGAGAAAACAAATTCCCTGGCCTGACCGACCGAGGACGACGAACCCAACCTCCCCAGATTTTTTTTTGGGGGGGCCGACAGAGTGCGTAACTCTTTGTTCGTGTGTCTGTGCAAAATGTCCGCCAACTGGTTGGCGTCCTCCAGCGTTAAGGCGGGGGTTGTGGGGGGGGGGGAGGACGGCTTGGAAGTTCGGGAGAGTTCCCGGACGCAGCAGCAACCCCGTCCGCCACACGCACGCACTCGGACCCCGGCTCTCGAGACGGGACAGGGACCGCGCATGCCCACCGGGGGTGTTGAGGGGGTGGGGGGGGGGGATTTCGTCTGCGAAAGACCCCGGGGATGAGCCCCATCGACTGCGGCCCAAAAATAAGGATCAATAAGGATCCCGGCCCCCGACGCAGCCCGAACCGGAAACGGGGCCGGGTGGAGTGGACCGGACCGGACGGGGCGGGCGACGGGTGCCGGGGTTTAATGTGTCTCGTTTCGTGCGGTCAGGACGCCCGACAGATTGTTGATCTCGACGTCCGAAACGACGTCCGACAATGGCTGCGAGAGCGAGAGAGAAGGCGACCTGTAGCCCAACACAAAGGCCACCAGACATCCTGCGGCGGCGGCGGCGGCATGAAAACCTCCTGACGGGGAGTTTGGGCAACAAACCCCACGCCAGAGAGAGCGAGAGAGCGAGAGAGCGAGCGAGAGGTCGAAGACCGCCAACAACAACGAAGGTGTCGACCCAGACTACTTCTGAGAAGACTGCCGACCAGACGCTAAAAAAACGGCCATCCTGCCAAATTAAAGGCATACGCCCCAAACCCCAACTCCCTGACGCCGCCGAAATGCCAGACGGCCCCAGACGAGCGAGAGAGAGAGAGCAGGAGAGAGAGAGACTACATCGCGTCATCCGGCCAGCAAGGACGAACCAGGCAACAACTTCCCCAACCCGAAACGGGCGTAAAACACACGGCGCGCTAAATAGTAAGAATCATACTGTAAGTAAGTAGTAAGAATCATCATCACACAGCTGTCACAGCTGAGCTGTCAAACATTTATTTTGATCCACTCCACGATTCACGATTCCATAACCCAATTCAGCACATCTTGAGCAGCCTCGACGCTGTTCTGGACGCTACTTTCGATCGGCCATCGTATCGGATATTCCTTTAGTATCATTTCTGGTGACGTCACATCAAGATTATCATTAGCGTAGAAACACTGACCAACACCTCTTAGCCCTAGCTCTGTGCGAACCCTATTGTATGGGGTAATCCATCCAGTGTTCCGGATTCCGAAGACCGGGACCGTAAAATATGCTGATTGTCGGCTGTCGTCCAAGTTTTCATCTTCAATTTCGCCCAAGGATATCGCAGCCAACCAATGGAATGAACTTTTCCAAATTTCGTACCAGTTTCAGACTTACACGCCATGGAAATATTTTTGTAATGTTTCCCAATCGTTCTGCGATCAAACAGTGTTCCACTGCGAAGGTGTCAAAGTCCTGACTAAATGATCACTATTTCCAGAATGAAGTTTGACGTTTGACAAACGTCAAGTAATCAGTACTTCCAAATTCAAACACTTGCTGGATCACCCTTATCGGTGCTGACGGATGGGCCTGTGCCTGTGTTATTAGTTCGCTCGCTGAAGAGCAAATGCCACCGCGTTGACAGCCGACGTTCACCGTAAGGGTGATCCACCTTCGGTGCGCTTGATGATTTCCCGAAATCACCGTCGAGAGCCGAATTTGTGAAAACAAAAACCAAACCCCCCCACACCCCCATTGGAATATTGGAATCATAATAATGATGGACCGTGCCACCCCATCCTTCCCCCCTCCCCACCCCACCCACCCTTACTTCAGGTGGCGAGGACAGCGTGCGTACGCAATGCGCGTGGTGGTCGCGAAGAAATTTCGAGGCGACAAAACCGGGCGGCCCGAGGGTTCTCCTTCCCGGTCGTCAAACCCCCCCACCTGCCTCTGCCGTGCGCCCAGCATAACCCCTCCCCGTACCCCCCTCCGTTGGGTGGTAAGTTATGCCAATGTGGCGGGCGGACGGTCTCGAGA
>NW_026685024.1:0-4015 GCF_943735745.2 Anopheles bellator | reverse complement strand
TAAAAACAATTAAGTCCGCCTGTCCCATACAAATTCCCCATAGTGCGGTGGGGCGTTAAGCACGCCGACGAAGAGCATTTCCGGGGGCCCGGAAGTGCCTCAATTAAGCAACCACAGCCCCGATGGCTTATCGCGCACACGTCCACCGACTGATGTAACGACCGGGAGCTGGGGCTCAGCCAGAAGAAGACGCTGTGAGATCACCACCATGCCACCGGTGCGCTACCTTATAACTGACAAACATGACGATGTAACACACTTCCCACAAGGACGCGGGCCCCGATGGGCCGAAGAAATTTCAATCAAGCCCTCAATCCCTGAGCTAATTTTTTACCATTTTCCTGACCGAGTTTATCGACAAAGAATCCTCTGTGTGTGTGTGTGTGCTTATCTGGTGGGACTTGCGTTTTAGCAACATCAACCATCCCCTCCGTGTGTGTCGTCGGGATCGAGGCCCGGCTTATCGGTTCGTTAGCAGTGGGAGGAAAAATCAATCATGTGCGGAAAAATTGAATTTTTCAACCCATTTGTGTCCTCCGGTTTGTCTCGTCGCCGCCGCCACCGCCGCCGCCACTCGGCAGACACCTGGCCCGGTGTAATTGGAAGTGCCGTATTGCGCAGGTCCTGCTGCTGGGGCGGTGGTAAAATATGAAACAACTCTCCATTTTATTGGACCGCCCGTAGGCAGCTGCAGTCGTTTAGTGTTACATGTCTCCATCCATAAGTAATGTGCCATTTTGGGACGCCATCGGAAGAAGTTCCTGTCTGCGCTCTTGTCTTTTGAGCACGCCGAGTTGCCGCAGTTTTAAAACATCCCAAAAGTGCGGGTTTGAATAAAACTAAGCATTTATTTTTGTAGAAGTTCATCCATTGATGAAAAGGGTTTTAATTGTCACATTTTTAAGGAAGCTTAGCACTTATATGCACAGTGATTATTCGTTTCAACATCTGTTAATTTCTTTTTCTCTTTTCGTTTTCATTGCAGGTGAGAGCTTATTTACCGAACGAACAAGTTCACTCGATGCATAATCCGTGCGTACTCCGCTTAGGAATCATTTAATGAATCTTGAAGCATTCTAGCAACTCCCCGGTTGAACATGTGGAGCTTTCACTTCAATAACGATGGCCCTCAGAGCTACTGAATATTGTCGAGTTTCCAATTCCCCTTCAAAAAGGAAAGTGCTTGCCGCAGCCATTTGGTTGCCTACATTTAGGCGCTATCGTCGTCGTTACCGTCGTTACCAGTCCCGTCGCCATAACGCCATCGCTGAAGGTTTGATGCCCTGCGGGAAGCATAACTTGTGCCAAAAGCCATTGATGATAACGCGGCGTGGAGAATTCGCTTCCAGGCGACGCAGTGGCGCTTTTCTTGAATAGTTTTCCATCTGTAACCCGGGGGCACCAAATGATCATAAACGCAAGGGCATTAATCACGCCCTGCCAAAGCAGTGGCCATCGGCGACTAGCGGAGGAGTGCAGCGAAAAATATCCGCTTGCTGTCACAACCATCGATGAAATAGACAAGCGATGGCTCCTGATAATCCTGCTGTTGTGGAAGCTTCGTGCAGCGCTGCCTCGGCCCCGGAGGCAAACAGTTTGTGATGAAAAATAAATAAACCAACGTGTAAATGAGATCAATAAGGCTCAGCAGGACCAGCCGGCCAGGCCACAGGCGAAACATCAATGGTGCGAAAGAGATTTTCACACCCTGCCGCACGCCCTAGGGGGAAGGGCCCTTGGGCATCTCATTATTGCCAACGCTGCCCAATGATACCATTTATTTCCCAACCATGCTCAGGTGCGTATCCGCCGGCATAGGATGTAATCCGCGTGAAATGAGATTAAATCCTGGGCCACACACACTGAGTACATAGGGGGCATCTTGAGTACCGTACGCGAGCTATTTGCCTCCTCTGGCATCGTGGTAACCAGCAAGTGGCCGTGTACCACGTGCCCGGCATTGAACGTAGTTTGCGCAAGCCATACCGTCATCCACTGAAGCTTTCGGGGCGTGACAAGGCAGGCAGCACAAGGGGACCTCATTTAAATAATTGTCAATTTGGGGCGTCTCACGGCAATCTTCGGTATCGTGTCGGTTGCCGGGACGGTGTCGCAGCGAGCTGCATATGGACGAGCAGCCCGTGGACACGTGGCATTAATTGGGCGCAAAACGGGTGCCCAAATCGTGCACTGTGGCAGATCCTGTACGATGCTGTAGCTTTCGAGCAACATTTCAACGTTGATAGTGTGCGCTTAAGCGTTGCTGTCCGACGAATGCCTTCCGAACACATGCATTACACTCGATTTTAACGAGCAATCGAATGAAGTGAATCGAAAAGTTCGTACAAGTGCGATTGTCCCGGTTCCCCAGACAATCGATTCAATTTTTGGCGTCATCTTGATATGATGTGATAGTTCGCTTGTTTGGTATTTTGATGTACTCCCTGCTATTCACCCGCCATCGTTACGGACTCCATTATGCGCCCTATCGTAAAGAGCCCTGGTGTGGTAATCGATTCGCTTTCGAACGAAGCATTGCTCATTATCAGTTAGCACGCAGTTACCGAAACTGGGCGATGTACGTCGCGTACGGACGGAAACAATCACCCGAACGGTGATGGGTTCGTTTAGCGCTTGTTGGCCCTGAAAATTGTGCGTTTTTCCTTTCGTTTATTTCGGGCGAAAACTCTATAAAAACGACTGCGACAAGAAAAAGGGGCTTCTAGCGAACGCGGTACCACCGGGAGTGAAAGTGGAACCACGAGAATAAGATGTTATTAGTGTAATTACGGCGCACAGACACGCCGTGGCACACGTGCACACGGAGTTTTCCTTTTTATTTTGCCGGAAGCGTGACTTCAGTGCTTTTTTTTTCTCATTTCACGATCGTTTCGGCGAACACGTAGCGAGGTGGTGGAGAACAGAAGAGAAGCCCACAGAAACGGTGACGGTAAGTTGACAAATTTCTCGCCGCCAACTTGGCTGACAGGTGAGGCTAATGTCTTCCCCCGGCCGGGCCTGAATCGTGCCGCTCCGGAGCCGTTGATGGTGCCGGAGGCCAAAGTATGCTTCGAGCTCTGTCGAGCCTATCTCGGTGTCGCCTCGGCGCCAGAAGTACCCAGTACGACGTTGCTATCGAGAAGTGTCACCACTTCCCGGGGCGCCACAAAGTTTAAAATGAACGAACACTCGATGGGGGAATAAATTTTTAATCTTTTTGTCTCATCGTTCCCGTCTAACGCCATCACACGTTACATGCGATGTTCCCATCGCTCGATGCACTTGACGTTGAGGGTTTGTTGAAAAATTCAAACAGTTCACTGGGAACCCCTGGGGCACAGCTAAGGCACCGAAAGTTGAGCTCAAGAGCACCGTGACCATCAGCTTTTATCACCAACAAAAGCGAACCTTCACCGAAACCAACCAAACTACCGACTGCACTCACGTGACCTAATTCGCGTTTAAAGAGCCGTCCGGCGCCGTCGGTCAGTTCCGAAACGAAAGTCCTCCGCTGCTGTGCCGTAGTTTCGGCTCAGCCCGGTGGCACGTGAGTTGATTTAATAAATCGCCGAAGATCTGGCTGGCGGCCGGGTGCGTGTGAAGGCGATCAGGAAAAAAGCCTCTCCTCAAGAAAAATGACCAAAAAGTGTAATGTGTAGCAAAACCGGTGGTTAGAGTTTATAATTAGCAATCAGAGCAGCCTCTCTGTGGGGCCGTCACATACGAAAGGAAACGAAGACCCACGCAGGGAAAACGAGACGAAAAACGTGAAGAAAAGCTCGGCCACGGCAAAATGAGCCGAAGAAGCGTGATTCGCTCCAGTCACAGGGAAAGCTCAAAGCGGCATAAAAGAGCAATTGCGGAGTGTAATAGCTTCCTTGGGCACTTTGCGCCGGATCGATACCGTTTACCGGGCCAGTGGTGGAGTTGATGTGTCCGTTCGGTAGATTGATTGATGAATAAGCTCCAAATGGGCGCACACTTGTGTGTCTATGTGTATGTAATTATATTAACG
>NW_026685023.1:0-4017 GCF_943735745.2 Anopheles bellator | reverse complement strand
GGTGTTAACTGTTTATGCTCACCAATGTTTATGCTTGGTGTTGTGCTTACTCCTCTCCTCTTAAATAACTTTGTCCTCAAAGTTTGTTCATTGCATGAAACGATACTGGCTTTCTATCATACGGTTCGGCTTTTTCCATTAGTTCGATATCGCTTGGCATATGGATATTTATGTTTCGTTTCGAACGAAGTGATTTTATCTTAAGAGTATCCTTTTGTTATTGGTGATTATGGAGTCGACGTAATTATACTCAAAAGTATACTTGGACGTTTGTGGGTATTTCAGCATGTAGATTACATGTGTGGTGTTCATTGTTACTTGTGGTGTTGATTTTTCCAACACATCCTCTGTTGATGATACGGATATGTTATGTTCTGATAAGAAATTCATCAGAATTTTACTGCTTGGAATGCCGTGCTTTGCCAATATTATAGCTTCTTCAATGCATTATAGGTGGTTTTGCAAAGAGTCGAGATTCGATATTATGATGAGTTGTTGTAGCTCAATCGATCTCTGTTTGAATCGTTCATGCTCGAGTGTGAGGACGTTATTCGTGATGGTAGTTACATCTTGGAGTCGAGAGTTTATTTCATCGTTGATTAGCACTTATCTGTTATTTTGCACAATCAATGAATTGAGTGTTGATTTGATTATGCGAAGGTCCTCAGCATCTGGGTTTCCTGCGATCCACTTCCAAACTGTGTCGATTGCGTCCCATCATTTTTCTCGCACTATACTAGGTTTGATTTTACAATATGTTTCTTGCAAGCGTTGTAATTTTAGGCGTATAATACTATATAGGGGACCTGAATCGATATTGTAAGCTAGATCTTGATATGAGCTTTTCCAAGAGAAACTATTGCGAGTGGATTTTTTGTTAGGTCGTAAATAATGAAATTGGTATTAATCATTGATGACATGCAAAGTATTATTTTGAAAAGAGAAGGATCGGAAATTTTTGTTAATTGTTTTTTCTTAAGTTTACCTTATGAATTTTACGATTGTTAGTATCGATAACATATGTCGGAAAATTTTCCTTTATTTTAATAATATGGTACCTGCTCTCACGTTTGTTGTTAGATTTATTTTTTTCGTATGCATATGAATTGGGTACATAATCTTGATATGGTTTTTGGACTTGTTTTGCTTGGTTTTGCTGGTAAAGGTCAGCAATCTTTTTATCGTTTGCTTCTCTTTGTGCTGTTCTCTCTTGAAACGTTAAATTTTCTGCATTTTCTCCAATGAATATATTTTTTGGTGTATTGTTTATGAAACTGTGTATGGAGTTGTTATATTTGTATACTGCTTCTTGTACAAGGGATTGTATGGTAATGTCTGGTTTTAATGCCTTGATACACCTAGCTATCTCTCGTATTGTTGAATGACATCTTTCTACTTGTCCGTTGGTTTCAGATCTATTAACAGGAGTTTTAAATATTTTGACTCCTAGATTTAAAATTGGTTGTTCGATGATATTGGAAACAAAGCTACTTTCATTATCCATTACAATTTGAGCTGGTAAATCCCAATCATACAATAGCTGTAAAAGAACGCCTTTTATGTCTGCAATAGATTTAGATTTTATTGGCCTGACTTTCATATATTTAGAGAATTTGTCTAACGAGGAGATGAATAGATTATTGGCATTGTACGCAAATATATCGATATGAATTATTTCTCCAAGGTATTTTGGGATTGGTGTTTTGATTGTTAAGTATTCTTGGGGTCTTCTTTCGTATTTTTCTGTTTTACAAATTTCACATGTTTTTACAAAATCTCTTATGATTTTTGTCATACCAGGAAAGTAGTATTTTTTTTATGAATTGCAATGAATTTTCTTTAGCGTTTCGGTGTGCAAAATTGTGTGTTTCCTTGACTTTTTGTAGTTGTTCTTCTTCTGTTTGTAGATCTTGAACTTGTTTTTGTGAATATCTAGCTTTCAATGTTTTTGGATTAAACATTGTTTTAAATATTTCCTGGATTTTTCCCATGGTATGTTCCTCACATAGAATTCCGTTTCTAGTTGCAGGGTTTAGGAATTTCCTAAATTTTTCTTTAATGAATTCGTTGGAAAAGGTAGATTCACAAAATATGTGCCTATTATATCCAGGGAATGGTACAATATGTTCGTAGGAAGAATTGGGTGTTATGCGGAAAATTAATTGATTACGGAAAACGTTAATTGGGGCTTCAGTGGATGGGATGAAGGAATTGTCATCATCTTCGGCGGAATGGTTTGTTGGAGTTAGTGAGTTAATTTGTATTCTAGATAGGGCATCTGCTACTATGTTTGCTTTACCTGGTTTATAGTGGAGTTCGTAGTCGTGTTCTTCCAAAAAAGCTTTCCATCTTTTTAATTTGGCATTGTTATTTTTCGGGGATAAGGTGAATGTTAGTGGGAGATGGTCAGTAAAAATTTTTAGTTTTGCTCCATATATGAAGTTTCTAAGACTTTGTAGAGCCCATACTACTGCTAGCATTTCCTTTTCGTTCGTAGCGTAGTTTTCCTCCGTCTTGGAAAGTGTTCTGGAAATAAACGTTATTGGTCGTTCTCCATCTTGATTTTGTTGTGACAAGACTGCTCCTAGTGCTTTGTCTGAAGCATCTGTGGTTAAAATGAAAGGTTTTTCGAAATCCGGAAAAGTTAAGACATCATTTGAACATAGTATATTTTTTAGATATTCGAATGCTTTCTTGGCCTGTTCGTCAAATTGAATCGGAAAATTTTTTTGACTGGTTTTTTGGAATCTGGCGATGGCCATCCTCTCCTCTTAAAAGTTTTGTAAGGGGTTTCGCTAAGCTTGCGTAATTCTTTACAAAACGTCTGTAATAGCCGGAGAGGCCTAAAAATGCTCTCAAGTCTTTGAGATTCCTTGGTTCTGGATATTTTTGAATACATTCGACCTTTTTCATATTTGGTTTGAGTCCTTCTTCAGACACATTGAAACCAAGAAATTCAACCTCGGTTTTAATGAATTCCGATTTATCAGGTTGGATTTTAAAATTTGCTTGTCTGAGCGTTTGCAAAATGGTTTTTAAATTTTGCATATGTTCGTCGAATGTTTTTCCAAAGATGATTATGTCATCGATGTAGACATGACATATCTTTCCGATATGTTCTCTTAAAATATCATCCATAACTCGTTGAAAAATAGATGGGGCGTTTTTTAATCCAAATGGCATTCGGACGAATTCAAATTTTCCATTGTTTACAGAAAAGGCTGTTTTTTCTATGTCCTTTTCGTTCATCGGAATCTGATGAAAACCTAACGCTAAGTCAAGTGTGCTAAAATATTTATTCGAACCTAAGTTCGCTAAAACAGTAGAAGTGTCCGGGATAGGATATTTATCACTTACTGTTTTTGAGTTAATTCTTCTGTAATCGATCACAAGTCGATATTTTTTTTCATTGGAGGCATCTTGTTTTTTCGGAACAATCCATATTGGAGAATTGTAAGGGGATTTTGATGGTTTGATGATTCCGTCGGATAATAACTTCTCTATTTGTTTATTTACTTCACCTTTTAGTGCTTGGGGGTATGGGTAGGTTTTGCTGTAGACTGGAGAGTTGTCCGTTGTTCGTATCTCAGCTTTCACTCTGGTGGTGTACGGTAATTTTGCGTCTGAGGGCTGAAAAAGATCTTGGAACTCCGTTAGAAGTTTCTGCAGTTCCTTTTTTTGACATGCCTGTAAATGTTCATCGCGAATTTTAATTTGGTTAACTTGCTGCAATTTAAGAGATAAAAAAGGGGTCTTGTATGTCGTGAGAAATTTTAGCGAATCTTGGGTGGATAACATTTTTGTTTGAACCTGTGTCTATAAGCATTTTCAATGGTTGTTCTACATTACCGTAATACAAAAAATAAGGTAATGTAGATTTCATTCTAAAAAATTTAGTTCATTCTCTTCGATTTCATTAGGCTCATCTTTTTGTTGTTCTGTTTGCTGTTGGTAATGTTCGTATGAACTGGTTTCGGCGTCGTCATATTCTTCCGCATACCTTTGATCCTGATCCAA
>NW_026685022.1:0-4023 GCF_943735745.2 Anopheles bellator | reverse complement strand
GATGAGGAGTGGATTTTTTGGTGAGAAGAGCGAAATTGTTCACTGGGAGCCTCGGGCTCTCAAAATTGTTCACTGGGTACCGGAATCCTGAAGCTTGTACCGGAAAAAATCGTATGGGCGCCGTGAGCGTTTTCCCCTACATTTTTATTCTCTCTTCCCCTCATTCCATACACCTCTCACCTTCATACTCTCAATGAATTGTCAAATCGTTCTGATGTTGTAAACAATGTTTTGTATTTATTCATAACCACAAATGTTTTACAATTACAATATTTCTACAATTGTTTCACTATTCCACCATACACATGCACTTTTCACTTATCTCTGCGTGTACGTAGAGTGTATCCATCCCTGAATCCTGTATTCCATGTATCCTGTACCATCCGCCCTATCGACATTGTCCCGTACGCTTCTAATGGTTAGCTGAAAATGGAAACAGACGCGGTGCACTTTCACTATTTAGAAGTAAATACTTATCGAGAAATGCTTCCCGATGCTTAAATTTACTTACCGAAATAAGCAACAGCTTATAATTCACAGTTAAACACTATTTTTACGCCGATGATGCATAGTCGATTTGCTTGCGTCGTTCGTTCTGTGTTCCTGCATGAAACTAAAAGTTTCTAACAGTTTGACGTTGGAGTGCGGGACTGGATGCTACATTAGCGTGACAGAGACAAAAAAGTTGTTCGGTGTTGCGCTTTCTTTCTGGCCTTTGGTGAGAAACGAATCGGCGCTCAGATATTTCGTCTCAGTATGGAAAATATGAGTGACTTTTTTGTTCGGGACAGCCTCGGTAGCGGCACTGATACCAAGGGCAATGGTGGAGTGTCGCGGGCTCCCAGTGAACAATTTTGAGTTCCCCGGCGTTTTCTCAGTATGGAGCATCGAGGGACCAACGACGGACAAACCAGGGACAAACGAGGGACTGGTGTATTTCGTTCATAGATAGGCCCATACTGAGATGGTCTAATCCCTCGATGGCAGATTTTGGCGACTCGATTTTTTTTCCCGAACCTGCCCCTTGTCTCCCTCTCTCCTGTGTGTCCCCTCTCTTTCTTCGTTTTCTTTCTCCCAATTCCCCCTAGCCAAAATAACACAGTTGGTTCGATTTCGAAGCGTATATTTTCTCTCTTTTTTCGGTTCGCGTACACTCTTCACACTACACTATAGCGGTCGTAGCAATTTGGTGCGTCGACAATATCACTTGTTGACGCCGTAGACACGTTGAAAAATGTTTTGCATCCTAGTTGAACATCTGAAACGAGCAAAGCGAAAACATTTCAACATTATTTGATTGTCACTGAATACTGTCCACTAAACTTACCTGGATTATTTCTATCAGGATCACACGCGATGGAACGAAGAACACTTGCACTTATTGACTTGGAGCAAAATCGACTGCCCGTTCTCTCTCGGACTTATAATTTTTACTCGATCTCGCTGTCTCTTTTTTTGTATTTCTCTTCCTTTCGCTCGTCTGTTCGTCTTCGCGTTCGCATGGCCCCTCGGCTCTGAAACCCTACCCTCCCTGTAAATGAAACCACCAAGCTAGCGCGTGAAACTCCCCCTCTCCCTCCTTTCCTCCCTTTCCCTCCGGTGCTACCTACGAGCTCGCCCCGATGAGCCGGCCCGCTCGTTGCAGTGAACGTCGCGCTCGCCCTCTCTCGTCCTCGTCGCAGGCAGAGGGGCGTTCGATCTCACTCGCCTCAGCCTTCCTCCGCCGCGTCGCAGGCAGAGGGGCAGCCTCGGGCTCTCAAAATTGTTCACTGGGCTATACGTGTCCACCACGGAGAGCGACATCACCGCAGAGCTGAGGAAGCAGTTCCAGCTGGTCGAAGAACCAGTGGTGAAACTGCGCCGGTTTCACCACTACAGGGTGCTGGCCGAGATAACTTTGCCGTGCTCGGACGCCTCAAAATTGGTAAAGGTGCGGGAAAGAAGGCCATAAGGTTGCAGAGTGCGAGAACAGGCCGAATTGCCTACTCTGCGAAGGGTCGGGGAAGCGGATCACCACGCGGGAAGCTTGCGCTGTGCAGCGCTAAAGAATGCAAAATGTTCAGTGCAGTACAGCTAAACCTGAACCACTGCAGCACAGCACAGCAGCTCCTGTTGCAGTTGATGGGCGAGAAGAAGAGTGTCGCGCTGTTGGCTGAACCGTACTGTGTCCCTGTGGGAGATGGCAACGGGTTGAGCGACAAGGGGAGCCTGGCAGCGATATTGGTGCGGGGGGATTACCCGATCCAAGAGGTAATCGACGTGGCGCATGATGGCTTCGTCATTGCAAAAATCGGGAGAGTATACATGTGCAGCTGTTATGCTCCACCGAGTTAGTCTCCTGCCCAGTTCGAGCGCATACTGGACGCGCTGTACCGTCAAGGACCGCTTCTCGTTGCTGGAGACTTTAACGCCTGGTCTGTTACCTGTAGCAGCACGATGACAAACCCACGAGCGATCCGCCTGTTGGAGGCCATCGCTCGGCTGGACCTGGTAGTCGCAAACCAAGGCAGTACCAGGACTTTCAGTAAGAACGGGCGAGAGTCGACCATGTTGGAATGTTAGGGACTGTTTCATAATGTCTAAGCACGATTTGAAATGAACGCCAAAAATTCAAATTAAAAGCAAACTCTTTGCTTTTAATTAAACTCAAGCAAAAAAACTCAAACAGTGTTTAACGCTCTATTATCTCACTTAATAGTACGTTTTTACAAAATTACATTCTCGTTAACCATATACTAATAATCGAACTTTTACCCGAACCCTACGCATTAGCTTCTGCACATAGCAAATAGTACTGGGCCTTCATGTTTTCGGATCATAGGCAGTAGGCGTCGATTCAGACATTCGCGGATGTAAATATCGGATTTCATCGTCTCCGTTGTCACGAACGGTTCGGATTGCATGCCACACTCGCAAATGGCTTGCCAAACCATTGCCTTTCTTCCGAATTTTTCAGTAAAAATGGATGTATCTGCATCGTCAGCATTCTGGCGATCTCGAACAGTTTAATACTGAGGACCCAGAAGAGTTTTGTAGTCAAATTTGCAATAAGTTTCATCATCCATGATAACGCAAACTCGTTTGTGGCAAAGCAGTTGATCATACAGTTTACGGGCTCTTGTTTTAACGGATGCAGCTTGTTTTGCACTCCGTTTCAGTGTTTTCTGCTTCTTGTATGTCTTCAGACCTAATCTTATTTTGGCACGATAGACGGTACTCTCAGTTGACCCCACATTTTAGCCTCATCCCGGACGGACGCACTTTTCTTTCTGGCGTAAACACGCATGACTTTCTGTTCCAAATTTGTATCCACAGGACACGCTTTTCGGCCAGATTTCATTTTATCCTGAAAGCTGCTTTCTTCTTTGAATTTCCTTATTGCGTTTCGAACCGCTCCAATGCTTATTTTTTCCTGTTTTGCCAACTGACTCAGCGAAATGTTGGGAGTAGTGCACCATTTGTGCACAATCTGTTTGCGCTACTCTGGAGAAATGCCACGCATTTTCACAAAAGTTAAGGAAATCTGTACGTATGATACACCGTTTTTTAAATTAAAGTGTAAACTAAAAGAATCTGTCAAAATTGACACTTTAAACGTCATGAGGAGTGAGAAGTGATCTGTCAAAATCGTACTTAGACATTATGAAACAGTCTATAGAATGAAATGGTTGAAGTGTTGGAATGAAATGGCGAGTGAGAACAACAATCGTTCAGACGCAACGTAGCAATTTCGCGACGACGGCGACACGAAATCAACAGCGGGTGCGATCGAGCAACAGAAGCGTCCTAGACGAAACCCGATCGAGCTAAGTCATCAAGTTAGGGCCAGAATAGGATAGCAATTTCGGCTTAAGTTAGTTAGGTTCAGCTTAAGACAGCCCAAGTTAGTTCTCATCCATCTCTCGATGAGTTCAGTTTAGCAGTTATAAATAGTAATTAAGTTTTTTCAATCACCCCAAGGGGCGAAGAACATAAGTGTTCTAAACTAACTGGAGGCTTCACTAACGCGCGGATCGGCACGTA
>NW_026685021.1:0-4025 GCF_943735745.2 Anopheles bellator | reverse complement strand
GACACACTTTCGCTTTACTATTCTGATAAGAGAGATCTTATGACTCTTGATAATGAGCTGAAATCTATGAAAAAAGGCTCATTCGAAACGATAGAAAGTTATTATGCAAAGATAACTGAAATGTTATCTTTAATAGGTTCCGTTATACGAATGGACGTGCAGTGGCATGGCCATGAGTCAGCCATCATTAAACTTTACAGTATGATAGCTTTGGACACTTTCATTCGAGGTCTAGGAGAGCCCCTATCTATGTTTTGTAAGAATTACAAACCAACAAATTTGGCTCAAGCGTACCACTATTGTTTAGAGTATTCTAACATGAGTATTAGAAATACCCCTAGAAATATACAACCACAACGTAAACTACCCGCTCCACACAACAATCTCCCCCATCACCCACCTTTTTACAAAAATCATGTTAGCAGGAACCCAATGCAAAAATTCCCTGCGAATGATTATTCCCAAAACATACGCCCCGAGTTTAGAAGGCAAGAAAATCCCACGTCCAAACCAATGGACACCAGCACTATGCGTTCGCGCCTAGCTAATAGTAATAATTACAGGCAGGCAACTCATTCAACTAGAACGCAAATTCCACAAAGATCGCAATTTGGTCATCACTTAGAAGGTCATCCCCATCCGTCTGAATACGAACGATGGTACAACCAACAACCGCCTGAGATAGTTTTAGAAACTGATCAAGCATTAGTCAATGAAGAAGTTCGATGTGATTTTTTAGAAGTACGACCAGATTGGAAAAACAAATGGAAAGGTTGATCGGTCACCTTCCGTATATAAAAGTACCAACAGATAAAGGAGATATGAAACTTCTTATCGACTGTGGTGCTAACATGAATATTTTATCGAAAAAATGGGCTTACTCATCGGGAAAATTTGTACAAAAAATACCAACAGTAACGATAAATGGTGTAAATGGTAAATGCCAAGTTTCGGAAGCCATCTACCTTAGCATATTTGAACCAATTTACGAAAAATCTTCACCATTTTTAGTATATGATTTCCACCCATTTTTTGACGGAATTATTGGCACAGAAATTTTATTCGACAAGAATATAAATTTGACAACTCAACTTTTATTACTGCAAGTTTTTGGTCCAGAGGAAACATTAAATGTTCCACTAAAATTTTACTCCTCACGTAATGAACAAGAAAACGTGCACCATATTTCACAAAATTTTGATATAAGGACGTCACATCTTTCCGAAGACGAGACACAAGCACTACTTCCGGTCATTGAGTCCAACAAAACTACATTCCACGATCCTGATGATCAGCTGACTTGCACAACCAACGTAGAATGCCACATTCGCACAGAGGATGAAATCCCAATATACCAGAAATCTTACCCATACCCTGTTGCTTACAAAGACGAAGTTAATGCACAGATCACAAAGCTATTACACGATGGAATAATCCGACCATCTAGATCTCCTTGAAACTCTCCTATTTGGATTGTGCCAACAAAAATCGACGCTTCAGGCACAAATAAATTTCGGTTAGTAATTGATTACAGAAAATTGAACCTTAAAACAATTTCTGATAAATACCCTATGCCAGAAATTTCTCACATATTAGATCAACTAGAAAAAAACCGTTACTTCACAACCTTAGATTTGGCATCAGGATTTCATTAAATAAAAATGCACCCCAAGGACATTTCGCTTTTTCATTTTCAGCATTTTCGCTTAACAACGCAAAATACGAGTTCGTTCGAATGCCCTTTGGTTTAAAAAACGCCCCAGCAATTTTTCAAAGAGCGATCGACGATGTTTTACGCGACCATATTGGAAAAATTTGTTACGTGTACATCGACGACGTAGTAATTTTTGGCAAAACACTAAACGAAGCAACAGTAAATTTGAACACCATCTTAAAAACACTCAATCAAGCAAACTTAAAGGTACAACCGAATAAATCAGAATTTTTAAAGAAATCAGTCGAATATTTAGGATATGTCATTACAGAACATGGGATCAAGCCTAACCCCAACAAAATAAAAACCATTCGCAATTTACCTGCGCCTAGTAACCTCAAGGAATTGAGGGGATTCTTAGGAATGATGGGCTATTATAGAAGGTTTATTAAGGATTTTGCCAAAATTGCAAAACCTTTAACAAGCATTCTAAGGGGGGAGAAAAATTCTCAGAAAAACAGGAAAATTACCCTGTCCTCTGCACAGAATAAATGCTTTAACGAAATGAAGACCATCCTCACCAGTTCAGATATATTAACATACCCGGACTTCACTAAACAACTTTTATTAACGACAGACGCATCAGACTTCGCAATTGGAGCAGTCCTAAGTCAAGGATCTAAAGGAAACGACAAACCCATACATTTCGCATCAAGAACTCTGAACAAAACAGAAGAATCATACTCTACAACAGAAAAAGAGCTTCTTGCAATCATTTGGTCTTTAAAAGTATTCAGAAATTATTTATACGGCCAAAAATTCAAAATACTAACTGATCATCAACCACTAACATATAGTTTATCACCCAACAATTGCAATGCAAAATTGAAAAGATGGAAGTCGTTTCTCGAAGAACATGACTACGAAATAGAATATAAACCAGGAAAATCTAATGTAGTCGCAGACGCCCTAAGCAGAATTCAAATCAACTCCCTAACGCAGACACAACACTCTGGACAAAACGATGACTCACATTATATACCATCAACAGAAGCCCCTTTAAATGGTTATAAATCACAAGTTATACTGGAAATTACCAAATTGAATCCTGAAACAGAAATAAATAATCCTTTCCCCGGATTTAAAAGAACCATAGTCAAAAGACCAAATTTCGACGAAAATACGATCCTCAATATTTTCAAAAACCATTTCGACTCTACATTAATTAACGGTCTATACACATCCGAGGAAATATTAGGTAACATACAGGAAATATACAAAAAAAAATTCGGTCGTGAAGGTATACCAAAGGTACGATTTACCCAACTAATTTTGAAAGATGTCACTGAAGAAGACACACAACTGAAAATTATCAAAGAAACCCATGAGAGAGCTCACCGAGGACTACATGAAAACAAAGCTCAGATTTTAAGAGAATTTTACTTTCCAAAACTCTCAGAGAAAATTCGAACTTACATAAGCGCATGCGATGAATGCAATACTTGCAAGTATGATCGAAAACCACTTGTAACACAACTACAATACACACCTATTCCCAACTATCCTTTTGAAATCGTCCACATCGATATTTTTCAAATAGAAAAACAATTGTTCTTATCAAGTATTGATAAGTTTAGCAAATATGGACGAATGATCCCAATTCGCTCAAGGCATTCAATTCATATTAAAAGAGCATTATGGAACACGCTCACATCGCATGTAGTTCCCGAATCCATTGTAATCGACAACGAAAGAGGATTGCAGACCCCGGATATACGAGGAAAATTAATAGACCTCAATGTACGCGTGTATCTTACACCTAATAGTAGATCAGAGGTCAATGGTTGCGTTGAAAGATTTCACTCAACTATTATAGAATTATATCGAATTCAAACGAATATTTCCCCTAAACGTAGTGCAAAGGATACTATGACTATTATCGTGGAGAAATATAACAATTCAATTCATTCAACGACAGGGAAAACCCCTAAAGAAATATTGTTCGGAAAAAATGTAACCTCGAATAGCGAGGTAAACCCAGATATCCTAGAAGAGATACGTTTGAAAAGGTACGACGAAGTATTGGTAAAATTAAAAGAAGCTCAAAAAAACCAAAATGAGTCTAAAAGCAACCAAAAACGAATTGTTCCTCCGGAACTGCCGATAGGAATGCAGGTTTTCGTCAAAGATAAAATAATTAAGCCCAAACATAAGGCAATTTTCAAAAAACATTTCGTTCAACAAGATAATAAAGTTACTTTCAGGGACGAGAAAAACGCGAAACATCATAAGAACAATTTAAAAAGAAATAATTTAGGAAAATAGTGAAGAGCCCCAACTTGGGGATTCTATTTTACCTAAATAAAACTCG
>NW_026685020.1:0-4028 GCF_943735745.2 Anopheles bellator | reverse complement strand
TTCGTATGTTGACCTAGGCACTGGGAACCGGAGAGAAATGACGTTATGTGACAGAGTTTTTTTGTCCCCGGTTCGGGGTGGGGTTTTCACCGGTGCAACGAACGCATGGCGTTTTGCCCCGTTAAGAGCGCGCTTTATCTGGATTATTGAGGACAGATTGGTAGAAGCGTTTTGCTGATGATGCGTGTTATGCTTTATGACAGATTGAAGCAAGTTTACGGAGCTGCTCTCGCTCCGAACCATTGACACGACAGTTTAAAGTCGCGCCAGCCCCTGAGACCTTTTTTTTCGTTTGAACACCGAACCGCCGAACACTGGCATTGGTGTGCCCCTCACAGAAAAAAACCACAAACCATCGCCGGCTGACAGTAAGCGGCACATTAATGGCCCTCGTAATTAGTCCCTCTCATTAGCTTCATCGCTCAAGATCATGGTTACGATCGCGCTACCCGCCCGACTCCGATCGCGGCTACGATGTGTCAGAAGAAAGATTAAAATTATATCACACCCCATGAGGCGAACATGTGCAGATTTTCGTTGAATCCGAAAAAAAAACGCTACCGAGCCGAGCAACAACAACAACCCGACCCACGGCCGACCCCCGGGGGCCGTCCAGTTGTCAAAGCATAAAACACGGCCTATGGCCGGGCCATAGGACACTTACACCCACCCAAAACTCGGACACAGAGCCGAAAGAAAGGCAACGCGACAAGGCGAAGGCTAGGCGGACTCTATCGAAATAGAACGTCCTTCAGTGCGGCGATCTTTGGCAGTCGGCAGTCGCTGCCACCCGGAAGCAAAGGGACCGAGGGGCGGAAGCTCGAGGGGGGGAGGCACCCCGGGTTCAAGTTTATTGAACGGTCCCCGTGGAGGGGGGTTTAAAAATATTTCACCGGTTTCGTGTGTCGCTGGCGGAGATCGACGAGGAAATCGACATGCGTCACGCAACATTCGTTTGACCAGCTGATCGGGAGTTCGGAAGCGAGTTGGCCAGCGAGTTTCGGGCTGGGGCCCTTGTCTTGGAACATTTTCGTTGCAGCAGAGCAAACGATTTCACGCAGAACCACCTTGTGTGGCAGAGATAGATGACGCGTGGCCCGATGTTTGCACAACTGGTGCAGTCCCGGTGCGTGGGGTTCCCCTTAAGTTTCGCTACTTGTTTTTATACACTCTACTGGAAACACAATTTTATCCGTCGACGCCTTTGACCCGCGCTGCTGTGAGCGGCGCCTTCGGGAGGCGCCAGGCCAGGACGCGAAACGTAACAAATCGCCCGCCGTGTAATCCGCTGACAGATATCGAATGTAAACAAGTGGCCACCATTAATCACACGCCGGGTACACACAACGGAGGAGGGAGCGCATCAAAATTGGGGCCACCGAAGGAGAAATGTGCAAAAACCCCGAAAACTGTCGCGCACCCGCAGTGGCCGCAAGTGTGAGGCAAAACAAGAAACACATCAACAAATCCGGCGTCCTTGGCGCCGGATGGTCTTTTTGCTCGCCCCAAACGGACCACGGATGTCACACAGTGAAGCAGTGCGGTGATCATTTGAATTTGAAACGTCCCCTTTCAAGGACGTGCGAACAAAATAATCGAATGGCAAATGGTGCGAAGGACACTTCAATCGCGACGGAATTTAAAAAAAAAACGGATAACATAGAACAACATCGCGTGCTTGTGCACCGAAAACGGAGTCTGATTGTCGTAGCACCGGTTAAAAGAATGCGGTTCGATAGTGAGAGTGAGATAGTCACCGTTTGAAGTGACTTGGCCAGAGGCCGGACCAGCAGGGAGCCAAATCGCCCACGTAAAACGACGGAACGAGCCTCCCGCGGGGGAAGGATTTCTCTTTTTTGCGCCAACTGGCGAACGAAGGGGTGCGCAATCGACAGTTTATTGCAAACGCACTCGGCACGTTTCCGTTGCGTTGATTCGACGCGGCAAAGGTCACGTTCGGCTGTAGCGCGCGTCTTCTTTGGGAGCCTTGAACGGGGTGGTTTGCAGTAAAGTTCACTTCCGGCAGTGAGATTGCAGGCAGAAGCAAGGCACGAAATGGGCGAAATGTCAAACCGTTGCCTTCGATGATGGTTTGGTTAGGGTCTCCCGGACCCCTTCACCCATTTGTTGCGTATCGATTGCGCAAAGCTTAGGGCTAGAGAATAATTATCAAATGCATTGATCGCAAGCTTTCATCGTTAACTGAGGGCCTGTTAACGAGATAACACATGGGCTAAAAATTCCCGGGCCTAACCCATAACACGGACTTCCTTATGGTAAATGGTGAACCTCGTCGAAAGCTCTCGAAAGCAAAACAATCGTTTGGAATGGTTGTGGCCTCGGTATTTTGGAATGTGCGTGGTGCAATATTCATCAACTATGAGAAGGGAAATACCGCCAACAGATAATATTACACAGCGTTATTGGAGCGTTTGAAGGCCGAAACTGCAAAGAAACGACGGCATATGATAAAGAAACAAATATTGTTTCATCAAGACAACGCACCGTGTCACAGGTCAATCAAATCGACGACAAAGCTACGATGATTTGGCTCCCAGTGACTATTGGCTATTTGGAGACCTCAAAAAATACTCGCCGGTAAGGCCTATTTGAGGAAAAAGATAAATCGTTCTACAAAAGTGATGTTGGAATGTTTTTGAAACTCTTGAAGAAAATTACGTCGATAAATAAATCCAACTTTGACCAGCCAAAATAGTGTTTGCCCCCTTAGGCCCGGGACTTTTCAGCCCATGTGTTCTGTCGCTAATGACGAAATATTTTAGTGTAAATTTAGTAACATACTGAACGTGTTCCGTTTGGTGTCTCACTGAAAGTCAGAGGTTTTAAGACAACACCGCAAAAGCCATCGTCGTCACGCACGGTACGCACGAGGAAGTTTCCAAAAGACTCGCCGCTCGTCGCACAATCGCACAATCGGTGTTGTAAAATGTTACACGAATAGTGTAACAGCAAGCCGACCACCCAAGCGCAAGCGGCCAGTGAAACGGCGTCGTCCATCGCGCCTGAGAACGTTCTTCATCGCGGACTCTGGTGGCGGCCATCGCGTAGTTTTATGCGCAGTTCGTTTTGGAAGTATCTTGGAGACCTTGAAAAATGATTGTTTTTGTTTCGTCTTGAGCGTCGGGTTTATTCATAGATTTCTTCGAAGCAGGAAATGTTCTTCGTGGCGAACGCACATCAGCAAACCTGCGAGCTAATGGGGGCTACCCGGCGGATGTTCGTTGCGCGTACAGATTTATTCGTGTCGTCGGTAGTGATTCTTATTCAATTCATATTTATTGTCGTCCGCCGATCGGCTATTGGTTGCCAAATAAATCATTTCGCAAATCACCGCACTTTATCAATTAACCAGCTGTTTTCTCTCGGTGTAAGTCTGTCGAATGGGCGACAAATGGCGCGCGCTGAAAACGCTGATCGAAACGAACGAACTTCATTAGCGGCAGTGTGCGTTCATCATCACCCGTTCGTCGTCGTTGTCTTGGTGATCGACCAACAACCAAAGCCAAAATTCGACCGTCTCCATGGCCACCACCCCACCGATTCACACCCTTCCCTTAGCGGGCGTCTTGTGGACGCAGCATAATCTAGGAAGCCGTGAACCACGGCGACGACGACGACCAAATTCGCTGCCTGCCCCATACATACGCACACAAACACATACACGCAAGCCACCCTTCGCGGACCACCTACCGCCGCCGCCGCCGCCGCCGTAATGGCTTTAATCTGGGTCAAAGACAAGGTTACTCCATGTGCGCGGCTGGCTGCGTTTCACGGCTTCGCCCGCGAGTTCACGCTCATCACTCGCGCGCTGCTCTGTCTCTCTCTATCAGCACGCACTTCTCACCACCACCACCACTGCCGCTATGACGTCGAAAGCCACCCGGACGGCGTTGCCGAGCCCGCGGTCCGCGCACTACCGGTTCCATTCTTCTTTCTCACCCGGATCCGGGTCTTATGTTTTTTCCCCTTATGTTTCGTCGTGGCCCAAGATCGAAAGTGGCCGATCG
>NW_026685019.1:3718-4119 GCF_943735745.2 Anopheles bellator | reverse complement strand
TTGCAGATGTTGGGTTCTGTTTGGCAGATCTGGTAGATCCGCCACACCTCCCTCCTTTTGAGAGAATGAGGTAGCAATTTGAACTTATGCAAATAGCTATCTCATTCGTTCCTAACCCGTATTAATCGGTTTTTGTGTACTATTGTTTCCTTTTTCGTTAGACTGTTTCTGATTGTGCAATTTGTGTTATTTATGTTTACGATAGTAAATGGTCCAATGTATAATGGATCTAGTTTTTTCCTGTTTTCGTTTGTTAAATAAACTGTGTCTCCTATATCTATTTGTATTGGATTGGTGTATTTGTTTGCTGTGCTTTGTCTACTTTCTTTTGCTTCTATTAATTTTTGTTTTGCAATTTCGTTAGATTTTTGTAATTTGTATCGCATCTCCGTATAATATTG
>NW_026685019.1:0-3618 GCF_943735745.2 Anopheles bellator | reverse complement strand
TCGGCATATTTTCTGATCACTTTTCTTAATTCCTCTTGCGTATCCTTTGTTATATTGTTTATCTCTATGTCTTTGAAAATTTCCTCATGCCTATTGTTGGTTTGTTGAATTGTATTTTTGTAAACTGTGAAATTTTCCAATGGCTCTATTTTTGGTTGGAACGTTTTCGCGTTTATCATAACGTTCTTGTTCGTTGTATTGATAAACTTAACAAATGGTCTTTCTTTAGACACTATGGTGTTGCCGCAGAATACTCCTGCCTCTATTTCCTGTGCCAACACCACTGAGTCTTTCACCACTTGTGTAAAATTTATTTTTCGGACAACTTCACTTCGCATTGGTAACATGAAATTATTACCTATGCTGTCCTCAATGGGGTGTGAAATACTTTCTCCATTGATTGAGAATCCTAACAACCAATGTTCATAATCAATGATGCATCGGTATGTTGCCAAAAAATCTCTACCGATTATACCATCAGTATTGATTTCTACTGTGTCTGGAATTAGGTGGAATTTGTGTTTGAGCAAGCTGTTGCCGAACTGAAGTCTTGCAACAGTTGCGCCTAGCGTGGTTATTGCGTTGTGTGAGATTCCTGTGAGTTGGATAATATCATCCCTATTTACTTCCTGTTTTGCTTTAAACTGACCTGATTTAAATAATGAAACGTCGGCACCTGTGTCGACGATAAACGTTGCAAAGCCATTCTCTGTCATGTCCGTTCGGACTTTGACATAGTTGGTTGCGGAAAGGTTTATCGTCAATACTGGTAGCCTGCGTTTTGTCCTAAAAAATTCTGCTGCTCTTGGGATTGCTGGATGTCTTCTTTGCTTTGTATAGCTAGAAGAGCTCTTCCATTGGACGTATGTTGGCTATTGTTTCCCTGTCGGCTATTGTTTCCCTGCGTTTGCTGGTTTCGGGATCTAGCCCCTTGGCTGTCCCGATTATTGTATCGTGGGTTTTGAGAACCGTGGCCTCTGTACCTATGGTCTCGATACCCTTGTCTGTCATGGTAACAACCATGGTTGCATTGGGATTGGCGCCCGTGAGGGTTATTTTGCCTCTGATTGCGCTGGAAAGGGCGCTGGTTGTGCCTAGATTGGCGCCTACCTTGCTGATAGGAGCGTTGGTCTGTTTGCCTTGCGGCAAGTACCTGCGCTCCGTCTTTATTGCTGTCATGTGCTTCGTTCTCTATGACTTTTCGCACGGCGTCACTAATTTTCGTAAATGTTCCCGCTTTGAGTATAGTCCTCGTTTCGGGGTTCTTTGTACCATTTATAAGGGTTTTCAATCCCTTGTTTGTGGCCATGCTGTGTGCTTTGTCCACCGGTACTTGTTCTTTAATGAGGAGTGACTTTAACTGCGTTGTCATCCTCTCTATTTCTTTGCAGAATTTCTCCGCACTGTCTTTCTGCTTTAATGCTTCGAGTTTCACCATCAGGTTGTCCGATGTGATTTTTGAAGCACACTGCTGCTTCAGCGTATCCTTAAGTCCTTCGAGATCTGTCGTGTCCGCCACGACTTCTCGTGCTAATCCTGTTAGCCTAGTTTTTACCACCTGGTAAACTGTCTCCTTGGCTGCATTTTTTTGTTCTGTTGTGGCATCGGCGAAATCGCATGCCACTGCGTTGTTGAACAGGTTTACCGAATCTATAAAAGCATCTAATAATTCGGGGGCACCGTCGTACATTTGGACGAGTGTGGTGCCCAACCTGATGTCTACTCTAGCAGCCATGTTTTTCTTTTTGTCCTTAATGCTATTCGTTAATCTAATTGTCCCTATTATAGCCTTAGTTAGAATTTTTAATGTGGTTAGTTGCGGTCCTTCCTCTCTTTCATTAATATTTGTTCGGATGTCACCATAGATTTTTCTTGCCGTCCGGACTACGGCTCTTTGTACCCTATCTTCGAACTCATCTGTGATCCGCAGTACTGCATTATATGTCTGGAAGCTTTCTATCTTTATCTTGTCGAGTGTGGCTTTGCCTAGCCTTCGTTTTTCTCTCAACGTTTTTAGCGTGGCTTCGAGTTTTAAAAGGTGGAAGTCTGTACGCATCCTTTAAATTCATTTTAGTATTTATTTAGTACTAGTGCATTAATCGGAGTCTAATTCTATTGGTCTTGACGCCCATTCTATATCCTGCTTATTCGCACATTTCTTATATATCGTTTCTACTGCCGTCTTAATTATCTTAAAGTCGCGTTCGCTGGGGTCCGCGAACAGGCGTTCGGTTAGCGTTTTCAGTGTGTAAAGCTTTTGCTCGCGGGCCTTACCTTCGTATAGCCATTGCACGTATTTTTCGGCGCCCTGCAGGCGCTTGTATCTCCGGTACTGCCGCTTGGTCTTCCTTCTGGTTTTTTCTGCTTCCTTCTCGTCGTACCAGCAGTCCTCGTGGTAGTCGTCCCGAGGTTCTGCATTTGCTAGGGCTTCTGCATTGTGGGCTGCGATTTCTTCCCAGTTCGGTGTGTTGCGGTCTTGCTCGATGCTTCGTTGCTGGCTCATGGTTGTAGAGTGAGCTTCACGGCACCGCACTGTTCACCTTTATGCATTTTTGCACTAAGTCTGATTTTTCTCACCCACTGTAACGAAATGTTCTTCGGCTGCGCCGGTAATGTTTGAGCCGCGGTGCTCCACTTCTACATTTGACGAAGTCAACACTTTTACGCATACTGTTCGCGTTGTCACTCGCTGCTGTTATTTCGGCAACTCGTAAGCCTTTAGCGCTGCCTTTTTGGCATATTTTTGCATTGCACCGAACACAATTTTTAGCACTTTGTGTGCCGCGAGCAGGCACACTATTAATAGCACTATATTTAACTTTAGTTCGTGTGTCACGTGGTGTTCTGTGTGAATTTCCTGGTTCTGAATTATCACCAGGTCGCTGTCGCCACTCGCGTTGGCTTCGGGTTTCGACCCGCCTTTGCCCATTTTGTATGTTTAGCCGTTCTGGCGATATACCGGTTCACTCGTCGATATCGCGTGTTAGCGTAGGTCGTGGTCGCTGACAATCGCTTTTCCGTACTATACGGCGCGCTGCTGACATAACTGTACCGTCGTTATGTGGTGTCATATGGTGCGATTTTTTCCTCACGACTGCTAACACACTGTCTCGGTCGCCATGTGGTGTGATTAGCGTACCCGCGGGGGAACTGCCGTTGCGAAGCAAGGTCTTACGTCTGACCCGTTTTATTCGGCGATCGGGTACCGGCTAATCGGGTCGGTTCGTTCGTCGAGTGAACCATCCCCGTTGTCCGGCGCGGCGTCTGGGCGTGACGCTTCCTTCGTTGAGTCACGGACGGACTGCGGTGGAGTTGACCGGACAACTGTGAGGAAGACACTTAGAGTGTCTTACCTCTACACGGTAGTTTGTGTTGGGAGAGTGCCCGCCTTACCGTGGGTCGGGGGACTGGGCACTTCCATAATGCTGTGGAACGGTGAAGTGAAACACTAGCACGGAGTGGTTAGCTTAATCTCCGGCTCAGGAATACTTGTCCTCTGAGTCGTTCGTCTTTATTTTTATACTCTTGAATTTGCGTTCCCGGGATCTATTTCGTTTACATGTTTATCTCCCGGGTGGTCTAATTTCTGGGTGGCCTGATGTCTTGTTCTGGTTTAGT
>NW_026685018.1:0-4034 GCF_943735745.2 Anopheles bellator | reverse complement strand
ACCGCACACATCCGCATAACAGCCCCCCACCATAATAAGACCCTTCGCTGGGTCGTTGAACTCATCGGTGTGTTGTAATTTTTAAGTGCACCCGATCGGTGCACATCTGGAGCCACATCGCCTTTTAAACACCGCCGCCAGCATCATCACACGAGATCGACCGGTCAGGTGGACGCGTAATTTTCGCGAAACAAAAGGGAAAACCGCGAGCCGCGCATTCTATTCTCCATCGTAAGGACCTGAAAATAATGTTTACCGACCGCGGCAGCATCCCGGCGGCAATTGCTGAGAGAGAGGGGTCCCCTAAAAAACGGACACACCTTCGGGATGCGATGGGAAATTATGGAGAAAGGACCCCCCCGCCGCCGAGGGGTGGTTAGAAATTTCGATTTCCGCATTAATCGGCAGCGGCCAGAGAAACAAGTGGAAGAGCCACGCCGATTTCTCTCGACTTTCGGTGGAGCATTTTCCCTTTTGTTGCCCCCGTGTGCTATGCTAATAATGCGAACGCTCGAGAACGCGCACCGTGCATCATCGAATAATGACTGTCGTTGGCCATAATTGTGGTTAATTAACGGCCCCCAAAATGGTTCCCGGCGGCAGGCCGTCCGGACGCCGGGCACAAGCTAACGGACCACATCCACCCGGACGGCGTGCCGAAAAACGTGGCCCGATCGTCGAGAGGATCGCCAAGATTGGTTGGGTTCCTAACTTTCCCTTCGCGCAAGTCACCGCCCAAGGCAGCGTGGCGGTAGAACGAACGCCGTCAAACGTGTGAGTGGGGGAATGGGGGACACGTCCCACCAGCCGGTCCGCCCCGCCGGGTTTTCGGGTGGAGTTCCTCCGGGAAGTTGCGCGATCGAACGGGATCGCTGCGCATGCGTTCGATTCTACCGCGCGCCGAGCCGCGCCGGTAATGGCCGCCGCCACCGTGTTGGCTTTAAAACCGAAAGAGAAAAAAGCGCGTCCGCGTTGCGTCCAAAAGAAAATGAGAACATTTGGTCGCGAGGTGAACGACCGCGGCTTGGCGCGCGCGTGGACGAGCAATTTTTTAAATGGGTTTCGTGGTCGAATTTCTTCGGCCCCCATGCTTCGGGCGGCTGCTTTATGACTTCTCTTTCTCCTCGCCGTTCGGACCGCGTCCAATCACGGCCGGGCTGTGGGGGGCGGCGAGTGAGCGGGGAGGGCTTATCGTAAACATATAATTGTGTCATCGGAAGTGGTGTCTTCGAAAGTGGAAGAATAAATCATCGGCCAGCGAGCGAGTGGCCGCTGCTAATGTTGCATGTTTTCGTTAACGGGTTTATTTTTATGGCCGATGGCCTGGCGATGGCGGCCAATGAGTTATGGGCCCGATTTTGGTTCGGGCAATCGGGTAACAAAGAAAAGGGAAGATTGTCCAAGGGATGTGCCAAGTGGCACCGGGACGCATTTGTTGTACGTGAATTTTAAGAGGGAGAAATTATGAAATACGACACTTGATAGAATGCCCAGTGGGACACGGCAGGCTTACAGCATAATCATTTAATGTACACAATCTCTGACACAAAAACGCTCGGACGAGCAGGTGACCGGAATCTAAGTGCTTAGATAGTAAGATTGGTGAGCAAATGTGTGATTCTCCACATAAACAATCGACGGGGAATCAATTTAAAAGGTCCTTATATCTCGTTCCATTTTGTAGGTCTTTTCACTTGTTGAAAGAGAACGTGATTTAAGCGATCACTTTAAGTGATGGCGATCACTTGAAGAATGATAATAATCGTCATATCGGTGCCCTCAACAGGCAGACGTTAGTACGTAAGATGCTCCACAAAGTTATGTGCTAACTTCGTACAGATCGTATTTTAGTTTGATCAACTTTCAATATTTCACCGGGAATGAAGCTTTATTGATTGATAATAAATGTGATGCCGAAATGCTTAAAGGGGATTGAGTATTTCAACAACGTAATGCTTCGCGAATAATAAAAAAGCACAAAATTTATTATTAAAACAAATTTGTATGAACTTTATTTTTCATGTGTTTTTGTAATTCGTTTTTGAAATTATAAAATGGATAAACCTGTAGTTTCTAAAAGATTAACATGTTCCTTCAAAGTTTGTTGATTTTCCGATTTATTAGCTTGTGTGACTCAAATCTGTCACCTGCCGCCGGAAAGTGCCGGGAACCGAGCTCCCCCTAATTGGCCCCATCGACCTTTCCGATCGACTACCGTACCACACCAAAAACCACACCACAATCTGCATGCCCCGACGGGGGGGCACATTAAACGAGCAAATCGTTTCAAAATTGCATGTTTAAAGGACTCATCAACCGCCGGGTACACCTGGCCCGCGAATTGCACTCCGGCATAAGGATGCCAGAAAAATGAGTCGAAAGCACGCTCGACCCTCACCGAGAACACCGGCAGCGGAAGGGGACCACTTGGGAAGCAACTTGAACATTGGCCATTCGCTTCGCTACTTCCGCGTGCCAACCGTGGACGGCCAGAATGGCAAGAAATTTCGATTGCAAGGGGAAAAGGAACCGAAGCCACCAGACACTCCGCCGCACACAGGCACACGAGCGGACGCATGCACGCACGCACGCGGTGCCATAATATGCCGCGTCATATGCCAATTTATTTGCGCCGATTCCGTGCCCGATCGACGACGACGACGAACGACGTCAACCGGTTGCCCCGTGCGCGATCGTCGGGTTCGTCGCCGATGCAAGCGTCGAGTACCGTTGGAAAAGTTATCTCAGCTTCAGCCATCGCTCGATCGCTCTCTGTCTGCCTCTCTCTCTCACACGATCTCTTTCGTTCTCGCTCAGTGTTGACTGTCGCCGCCGCGACATTCCTTAAGTGCCGTGGCCGAATCCTAATCTTTCTTCGAGGTTCGACTCGCTCACTCGCTCTAATCACCATCCCAGCACGATTCTGTGCTAACGTTCTCGCTCACTCACTCACTCGCTCACTAACGGCTTCTAACGGCGCACTCCGCTCTCGGTAGCTCGGCCGTCGGTTTCGGCCGCGGCCACGGACTTTTACGCGGCTTACGGTACTTTTCGTTTTCAATAGGCGCGATGGCGACGCCCGGCTCGGCGTTTAGCCTATTTTTGCACGGCCAGTTCATTGACTTCTGTTGTTGGGCTGGTGAGCCAGCGGACTCACCTCACTCACACAGCTCACAGCTCACAGCTCACCCACTCTCGCTCGCCTCGGCTCGGCTCGGTGAGTGGCTCGGGCCGTGCTCACGAATTAGTGAGCCAGATTTGCCCGATGCGTTGGTATTGCGTTCCGCGTATTCCCGCTGCGCGCAACACTTTCGGCGGCACCGCAACGGGATACCGACCGCGCACCCCGAATGGGCCCATCAGCAGCAGGCACCGGGTCAGCACCGGGCAACAGAAGTTTCCTTTCTGGAGCAATGAACTCGTGAACTGAGTTTTGTGGATGAGATGTGAGATTTCGGTTTCAGCTCGGTCAAAACTCGCGGTCGACTTGACGCGGGACAACTGATGGCGATGGCGCCGATGACGTGGCCCGGGGATCTTGTTTGCTCAAAATCACACCTCGGCTCGGCGATCAGCGATTACTCAGCGCGTACGTTAATTTATGCTCAACAAACATGCGATCGTACAAATAAAATGATCACTTGATCGTTTTTCTTGATGTTTGCGAAGTGAAGTTGATTGAAATAAAATCACCAGAAGGAACACAATAATATGGCCGAAATTAAAAATCCATTTCTGAGCTGATGGGACGTCCCGTGGAGACGCCCGGTTCTGTGTCAGTGTTTCGTGTACCTCCATTCTAATGCTAACTCGGCCACTCTCGCCAATATGGGTATGCAATCAATTGTTTACTTTCCCCAATTGTTTCCCAATTGTTGAACCGACGAGCCGGTGCGTGCTGGCCGTTCTCGATCAGAACCTTTCACTTATCAAACCACTTCTCGGGGGGGATGCGTAAGCGGCGGCGCCGTGTGGACCAACCTGCGGTCCTCAGGTATTCGTCCTCCTCCTCCTCCTCACCGACCCCCAACCGG
>NW_026685017.1:0-4035 GCF_943735745.2 Anopheles bellator | reverse complement strand
CTTTTTTTCTCTTTCTCTTTCTCTCCCTCTCTTGCTCTCTCTCTCTCACACCCTTTCTCTCTTCCTCTCTCTCTCTCTCTCTCTCCAATCGATTTAGAGACCACAGAAACCTAACAAACGATACCCATATTGCCCTAGGACGTATTTTAAGGATTAGAGTCCACCCCACCCCCTTCCCCTCGTCCTAGAAGGACCAAATTTGGTCACATAATTTCTCAAGTGACTATAAACAATTGTGCAAGATTTGACTCGATTCGATTCATAACTTGTGGAGTAATTAATGTTTTAACGGTTCGTTTGTATGGGAGGGGTAAGAAGGAGGGGGCGGAGGGGTTTCTAACCATGACGTTGCTCATCCTTGGCCCCTAAAACCCCTGTGTAGCAAATTTCGAGTCAATCGGTCCAGTAGTTTCGGAGTCTATAAACCGCACACAAAACGGAGCGTCATTTTTATAATATAGATGTTTAAAATGTTCCCTCCCCTACTGTCATGGATTATGGTGGGCTCTGCCGGTGACTCCTAGCCAGCGTAAGCAGATAAACGGAATTTAAAGCCCATTAGTTTTTGTGTTTATTTTTTCGTTAGTTGCAAATTGAATCCGAGTCCTGATGTCTACGCTGGCAGTTGGTTTCGCCGACCGAAGGTGGCCTTTTGTCACTCCAGGGCAGGGTTCGCGGTAATCCTCCACTTTCAATTCTTATCACGTACCTTGTTTTGAGGCGAATAATGTATTCATAGGCGTCTATATGCATGAGTAAGGAGGCCAAATATGTGTGTCACCATTGCGATGGAGTATGTAGGACCGAAAGCCAGTACGGGATTAGGGCGCGGAGTCGCTCGCATTCCGCATTTCAAGTTGCCTCCTTGTTAATTGTAATAATCTTCCGTGGTTGGTGCCTGTGTTGTGAAAATGACGATAAAAATTTTGATTTTACGACAACCTCCTTGTCGTCTGGGTTAAAGTGTGCGGCCGAACTGAGGCAGATTAGCTTTATAGCAGTTGCCATACCTGTAGAAAAGTGCGAACTCGAGACAACTTAGAATGAAATATGTGAAGGAAGCTCTTGCAATGTTATTGTAATCTCAACGCGTCGGAGCGTTTTTGTAAATTTTGCTTTTCCATTTAACACCTTCCAAAAATGCTGGCACACACAGGTGACAATTTAAAGAATTCAACAGATTTTAATGGAGGTACGGGCTCTAGAGATCTTGATGTGATTTACCCAGTGATTTTGTGTTTTCTTGCGGCACAATTGCGTGAATAAAATATTTCGAGAATTCTTACTCCAGAATGGTAGATCTTAAGATGAACGAATTCCTTTCTTGATACCACGATTAAAGTATTACGAGCAGCACAGTTCCCATAAGACTCCGCAGCGAGACATCGTGCATCGAAATCTGTCATATCAGTATTATCCGCTTTCAGGGTGGGGCATTTTCTTCAGACCCTGCTTATCCCTGATAACCTGCCAGAGTTTCACCCTTTGAGATACCCTTATGGAAGATGCCATAAGTGCCTCATTTTTGGACAGACAGATCTGGAGTTTTTCTATTGGAAGCCTAATTTCTCGATTAGTTCTATCTATTGAAGCAGGGCACACCAAACGGCGATCAAATATTTGAGGTAGAGACCGAAGAAAAGGACAATTAAGAGTTAAGGACCGAGATTTAAAATATGTTTTGCAATCGTTTTGTTCGATTTAGCTCTGTAGTCACCAAGCAGCATACTGGGTATTGTTTCGAGGTCGCCCCACACTATTCACTTAACGGTAGGCTGGAGGAAGTGTTTGCGGATGTGTTGGATGAGACGTGCTGTGTCTTGTGCTGCGGAAGAGCTTGGTTTTTTCTATCACCGAAACAACGTGATCCTTCGTAAGCACTCTTCGAGATTGGTCCCAGGATAAAGACGATTCTGAGTCGTAGCTCTTATGAAATAGCTCTGGCGACACCTACACTCCGTCTCAATTGTTCACTGACATTAACTAGTCTTGCCGTTTATTTCACGCACGACTGGCACACGACTCTTTGGGGCGTAGTTGGCGTCAGCATGGGATTTCCCCCGGAACTTGGTGGACACGATTCTCTCCTCGGAGGAGGCATGTGCTCTTCGTCAGCAGGAGTTCGGAGTCTAATAAATTAAATTAAATGCTAAAATCTGCTTCACTCACGGCGGTTCCGATCTGGTTTCGATCTACGGCGACGTACGTGAAGGCAAGAATGAATCTTCGAACAACGGTTTTGTTACTACGTCGATTATTTTTCCGGACGTTTCTTTTTTAAATGATACACATTGACTCATTCTCCCGTTTCGATAAGTCGTGGTTGTTGTCTGTTGCTTCGGCAGCAAGAAGAAACAAATGCAAATAAGGTCTGAAGAAAGTGGCTGGGAAACTCAGCCGATGAAGTATCTTCCGGATCCGCGCTGGAGAACTTCTATGGCAACGCCCTTGATGCTGAATGATCCCTAACCGTGCAACTTTTCCCATTTTACTAAGATGGATTAATGGACTTTAGGACATTGGTTTTTGCTCTTAAAAGCGATGATTTAAAGACAATTGAGAAAAATGAAACTGAATTTGATATATTAATCTCATAATTGTTTATTTTCCTGAAGTCTTTAACGGTGTACAGCTATTACTACACATATTAATGATCGCGATTATATGAGAGAAGCTACGATTTCGTATATGAAAGCTCGGTGTGATCGATTTGAGATGTTTATTAGTTATTTTCAATAAATTTTACATCTTACCGAGCTTACTGATGAAATTACGTTTCACATGTGCAAAAAGTTTACCTACCATGTGACATAATTTAAAAAATGGTTAAATTATAAACCGTTTATATACTTCAACAAGCAAATGGTTTAACTTTTTAACAAAACTAAAGTAAACACTTCTCAAATACGGCACAAATACCTTTGTTGTTGAAGCACCGCTCACTTTCAACACCTTTGGGTTGTCCCAAAACATTGCCAAACTTTGCACAGTAAAAAAAGAGTATAATTGAAACACACAACTTACCACTGGCGTCAATGAGAAAGAAAAACCGCAATTGTGTTAGGATTTTGATGACGCTACATTCTCCGGAAAACAATAGGGAACAAAAAGGCAACAACCCACGTGCCTCAGACCACACAACCAACGACGACCGTGAATCGCGGATGTGACATTTACAAAACTCGGTCGAGAAACTCGCTAAGCAAACAACTTTGCCAGCATGTTAACAAGGAAAACTTACAACAGATGAGCACACACACCAGGCCAGACCAGACACCGTTTTGTCACCTGTTACGACCATCAAACGAGGAGCGGTGTGTCGATGAAAGTTGGCAACCTGAAGCAACTCAAGTCTGCGCGCTACTAAGAACCTTGCAAGTCTTATGTACTCCATGTTTAAGGCATGTTTCTGTTCATTTGTTCCGTGGAACTTCGCAGAATTCACACGCGGCCTTATGTTCTGGTTACCGGTTTTATGCTGGCTGACGAGTACGCGTGCGAATGAAATGTCGCTGTGCGTCTACGTGCATTGCTGTGAATTGACATTCGAAAGATCACAACGAATGTAGACAAACTTGTGTGGATGGCAAAAACGTGTCGCTAGCGACATGCTATCGTTGTAATCATGTGTTTCTATTGAGGCATTCACGCCTCATAAGTTCGCGGCTAAATTGTTTGTTTATTTCCGTGCGAAGGAAGTTGTACCGTTCCATGGCAGCAGTTCTGCCAAGACATGAAGACGAGTTTTTGGTGGGCGTGTAAAGCAGTGCCGTGCTTGCTTTCGGGAAAACTTAAGTGAAGGTGGCGTAGACGGATTGGCTTCGTGATGTTGTGAATAATTAAGCATCTAACTGTGCTATGACCGTCACCGTTGCGACCTTGACAGTGATGGCACCCGCAGCAACTGAGCCCCTGGAACCGTTTTAGGGTAGGTTCGAACTAACTCGAATAACACCTTTACAGCGTGACGTTATAACGTTAACGAAAAGTGCCGACCTAATCCCGAAACTACGGGGATTTCTGATACGGAAAACA
>NW_026685016.1:0-4038 GCF_943735745.2 Anopheles bellator | reverse complement strand
AATGGAGTGTCGTCCTCGACACTCTTAGTTTTCAATTCGTATTTTTTTCTTAAACGTTATAATAAATTCGTGACTTAACTAAGTTTTACACTTTCTCTTAATTTTAGCCTTATGATATTTTTTTCTTTGTCCGCAATGAAATTAATTCCTTTGTCTTCTTTCACCACGATTTCCTTGTAACGCTCTTGATGCTTGAGATTATTTCTTTTTCTTAGATACACTATTTCCCCTGGAATCAGCTCCTTGGGATGTTCTCTTATTTCGTTAGATTTGTTAATTCTATTTTCCTTTTTTTTCCCTCATTTGCCTCGAGAAATCTACGTACATTTTTTCTTTGATCTCGATTCGTTCATCGATATCACTTGGTAGAGGATGTTCGTGTCTGAAGCCGTGGAATAGTTCGTTTGATGAAATGTTGGTTTCTGAGTGGACTGAATCGTTGTAAATGGAAACGGCTATAATTATTTTTGTGGATTCGGAAAGGTCTTTTGTAGAATCTTTTATGGATAATATGTTATACAGTTCTCTAAGTGTTCTATGGAATATTTCTATGGTACCGTTAGATGATGATTTTGCTATTGAAGTGTAGTGGTATTTAATGAGGTTTTCGTCTAGAAACGATTGTACGGCAATAGATTTGAATGAGCATTCTTGGTCCATTACCAAGACGCCAGGTTTTCCGATTGTAGCCATAAATGTGGACATGCCTTTCATGATGTGCACAGTATTGCGAGTACGGATAGGAACTGCCAAAGCTAATCTGGAAAATCTGTCACAGAACGTGAGGTAATATTTATCTTTGATGATAAATATGTCTGTGTGAACTATCTCAAGAGGCTTTTTCGGTGTTTCTGTTATGCTGAACTTAAGTTTGTATGGATGCCTATCATATTTACATTTCTTACAAAGCTTGCACCTATTGATGTATTTGGATACTTTGGATTTTAGCTGTGGGAAGAAATATTTTTTCTGAAGGTGTTTGGTTGATTCGTTTATCCCTCTGTGTGTTGCCTCGTGATATGTTTGTATGATTTGATCTTGTTCTAATTCGTCCGTGATGTTCTGGAGCATCTTTTACGTCCATAGCACTTCGAACGATTTTGCTCTAGCAAAATGTTTTTTATATGCTTCCTGTGCTATCGCTAGTATTCTAGTATTACAGTGAAGTCCATCAATGGTTTTTATGGAAGCAAATTCTTTTAAATATTTAGTGATACTGTCTACCGTGAATAATGGACTTTTAATTATAAAACGAGCATATTTTGGAAAAATGTGCAAGGATTCCTGGCCTGCATGCTTGGATTCTTCTAATAATATTTGGTTTCTGAATTCATTGATCGGCCTTTCTGTACAACGAATATAGTCGTTATCATCGGTATCTGCTGAATGTTGCGTCATTATACAATGGTGAGCATGTAACTCGGGCTGTATTCTAGATAATGAATCTGCATTATTATTTAATAAACCTTTTTTGTATTTTATGTCGAATTCGAATTCTTCGAGCTCTAGCTTCCAACGTAATAATTTATTGTTAAGTTCGTTTTTCTGCCGAAGCCATACTAAAGGTTTGTGGTCCGTCCGGATTTCGAATTTTCTTCCGTAGAGGTAGGGTCGGAAGTGTCTTATTGAGTATATTATGCCAAGAAGTTCTTTTTCTGTCGCAGAGTACCTAGCTTCTGTATCATTCAGGGTTCTTGATGCGTAGGCAATTGGGTGTTCTTTCCCATTCTCGAAACGCTGCGATAAGACGGCACCCAGTGCAAAGTCGCTTGCATCCGTTTCTACTATGAACTTCTTGTCGAAATCGGGATAGCGTAGTATTGGGTCAGTAATTAATAGATGCTTGCATTCCTCAAAGCAATTCCGAAATTCTTCGTTATGGATAATTTCGTGTCCTTTTTTCAGGCAATTAGTTAGTGGGCGGGTGAGTTTGGCGAAATCTTTTATAAATTTGCGATAGTAACCCAAAATTCCTAGAAATGATTTAATTTGTGTGGTAGTGCTAGGTAAAGGCCAATTGACAATTTTTTCTATTTTCGCCGGATTAAGTTTGATACCGTCTAATGTTAGTATATGCCCTAGGAATTCGCATTATTTACGAATGAATTCGCACTTGTCGAGCTGCACTTTAAGGTTTGCCTCCGTTAGTCTCGAGAGTACTTTTTGTAGGTTTTCTAGATGGTTTTGCAATGAACTGCCGTAAACGATTATATCGTCTAAGTAAACTAGGCAGCATTTCCCGATAAGTTCGTTAAGAATGCAATTCATTGCCCTCTGAAAGGTTGAAGGCGCGTTCTTCAGACCAAACGGCATTCTAGTAAATTCGTAGTGGCCTTTTTCCGTGCTAAACGCTGTTTTTGCTCTGTCTTTTTCTTCTACTTCTATTTGGTGAAACCCAGACTTAAGATCGAGGGTTGTAAAGTATGTACTGCGCCCTAACCGGTCCAATATTTCTTCAATATTTGCAATTGGGAATTTTTCGCTAACTGTTTTTTCGTTGAGTTTGCGATAATCCACTACTATCCTCCATTTCTGTTTCTCGCTTGCATTTGTCTTCTTTGGCACTATCCATATGGGAGAGGTCCATGGGGACAATGACTGTTGGATTATACCATCGACAAGCATTTCGTTTATTTGTTTTTCTACTTCGGGCTTGTGGACGTGTGGATATCTGTAGGATTTTGTGTGTATCGGAACGTCATCAGTTGTGAGAATTTTGTGTTTTACGACTAATGTACATGACAACTTACGGCCATCGTTCTGTATGACCCCTGTGTTGTCCATCAGAACCTTCATTAGTTTTTGTTTTTCTTCCGCATTCAAATGATTTGTTCGGATAATACTTTCTAAGTCGGATTTGCCCTTATTCGCGGCGCGGTTCGCGTGACAATTCAATTCGGCCACTCGATCGACCTTCCACGTTTTCGCAGGCTTAGTCCAAAAAAATGCGACTTCGTGGCCAAAGTTTCTAGCAGGTGCGCTGATGTACCCGTCCGTTGCCTTATACAGTCCTGATGGGATGATAGCGTCGTCGATCCGTATATCGTTCGACAAAAACACATCGCCATCCTTTTGTGCCACTGGTACGCTGATGTGTGTAACGGACAGTGCGTTAATAACGTTCTTTGTTTGTTCCACGTTGCGAATTTGCAGCGGTATGGACCGATCTGGCAATTTTAAAAAACTTTTGCTGAGGTCGAGAACAGAATTTAATGAAGAAAGAGTTTCGTATCCAATGAGGCCGTCAAAAAATTTATGAAATTTAAAGATGTAAAAATCCACTTTACTGTCGAAAATTTTTGATCTGAATTTAGAATCTGTGAAGTGTTTGCCTGCGCTATTTGAAATTGAAATATTTTCGCATTTTTCCTGCTTGCAAGGTGGAACATCGGGTGAAATAAAGTTTTTATTTGCCCCGCTGTCTATTAATAATTTAGCAGTAATGCCGTTAATTTCAACAACAATATATGGTAATCCATTAATAGCGTTCAGCTCGGAGAGGATTCTGTAAGAGCCTTTTGAAAATTTACTTGCTCTTCCTCATCACTATCACCGTCGGTTTTACAAGGTGCGTTTCACGGAAAACAGGACTTTTTAAAAATGAAGTTAAAAACAAATGTTTTTGGGCTAATTCTTTTTTATTTATTCAAAATAATCTCCCTCGGATGCAATACACTTTTTTGCGCGGTCTAAAAGCATTTCAAATGAGTGTTTTATGTCCTTCAGAGGGATCGCTTTGAGGATGTCGGTACACGCCTTTTGGATAGCATTTACGTCCGTATATCGCTGGCCTTTCATGGGCAAATGCATTTTTCCGAAGAGGTAGAAGTCGCAAGGTGCCAAATCCGGCGAATACGGGGAGTGATTGATATTTAAAATGTGATTTTTACTCAAAAATTCGTCAAAAAGAGTCAAAAGAATTCGGAGCAATTTTTGGTCGTCAGTCAACTTGTGCGAAACAAACCTTGCACACACCTTCCGGAAGCCCAGTTTTTCCGTCAAAATGCGATAAATTGATGGTTTGGAGATGCCCAATTC
>NW_026685015.1:0-4041 GCF_943735745.2 Anopheles bellator | reverse complement strand
CATCCTCACGCGGCTCAAGTGGTCGGCTGCTGGTGGCCGAGAAAGTTCTTCTCTTCCTTCATTCTCTCTCTCTCTCTCTCTGTTTGCCTCTTGAGAGCTTTTATTTTCTCCAGCAGCCCGAAAACAACTTTCTTTTCGGCGTGCTGGGCCCGGCCAGCCCGCCGATTCGCGTTATGATATGAATAATTATTACTTTGGCCGGACGGTGAGCGGCGGGAGGCGGCTCTTAAGCGCCCGTTTTCAGCGCTATTGTTCTCTTGCTGCGTGTTTTTTTATCTCTCCCCCATCACGGTATCCGGGGCCACTTTGGGTGATTCGGAAAATAGCCCAAAAAAAGGACAGCCTCCCAGGAGAGTCCCAGGACTCGCTTTACGAGGACGTTCGAAGCAGCACCATGGCAAGTGAAAACAAAAAAGAGCAGGGCGAAGAAAAGTAAACAAAAGTCACCAAATTTGGCCTCTTCGGACCGTCGCAGCAGTTTCACTTTCTGCCCAACTCGCAGCGCCATCAGCGAATGGCAACGAAAAATTTGAATATTTTATCGTTTAAGACGGGCCAGCCAGCCCTGTCGCGTGGGCCACCAGTCGACAGAACCCGAAGGACTTCAAGGAATCAAACCAAGCGAAGCCCGGCCCCGGTCGTCGTCGGTTTGTAAGGAGAAAGTTGCTCAAAATTCTGTCATCAGCGCGGTCCGTCTGTCTGTGTGCTGTTAAATGGAGAGCGAAATGAGCGACGGCTAATTCACGATTGTCACGAAGAATGTCGCCCGGCCACCCGGTCCCGACTGGCCCGTTGGATTGTGTCGTGTTGGTGGAACGGTTTGCTACAAATTCCCAACTTCCTAACCGCTTCATCACACGGCGATACGGCCGGTCGGTGTTAATTAATAGACCGAGCGACACGATGATTGTTGACGTGCAATCCACTAAACATACACCGGGCCACCGGGTGCGATAAGCATAATTCGGCACTAGTCTTGATATTTCTTTGCTTTATTTTCCCTTAATGTTGGGCGAAGAATGGGTTCAGTTGGTTGCTCCGTGGCTCTCAGTTTAAACGAATGTCGGTGCTCGATATTAAGATAGCATCAGCAGCATAATTTATGAGGGTTTATTGTTTAAAGTTTGTTTTGTAAGGATATAGAGCAGTGTTTGACCATTTCGCAGGCAAATTATAGATTCTTTTCCAATGAAAGTTATTTAGTTCGGTCGAAAACCATTCACCGATATTATTTTTTCCTAGAGCAGAATCACTTTAAGCTGCCAAAAGCAAACATTGTGCTTTAAGAGCTCAAGTAAAAAGTGAAAGTAGCGACTGGTCTTTATTCAAATCACGACATTGTTAGTACGTTTTAAAGTTACTTTGATTTTTGCAGAGTGACTTTGACCCGTTTTTGAAGCTTTAAGTCAAATGAAACAAACATCTAAAACATCAACCAGACAACTTCAACTGACACTCCTGATTGAAGTTAAACGATGCTCGGCAATAATTACCATATTTACTCTCTACGTGCGCTTGACAGATATTTTTGGGATTATAAACCAGAAAGAACTGGACAGATTAATGCCTTTTACATTTGCAATAATCCGCCATCGGTAAAAATAGGACATTAGAAACCAATGGAGGTCGCTCAGGTCAGATCTTGTTTTTTTAGTTCAAATTTGGAGTTGATGGAGCTACTTTTCCAATGGGAATCGGGGAATTAAATTACTTAGCTTTGGTTGAACTTTACTTACTCAACTCGAGGCTTCGGTCAGTTAGTTTGCAGACTAAATGCTTCCAAAGACCCGAACCTGAAACCGTCAAAAACTCATGACCCAAGAACGAATCTTATCGAGCCGTGATATCCCGCAAAAATTTCCCCTGACTTCCGGTAGAAAAAAATGAGCAAAATACACCCCAAAAATATGCAAAACCGTCATCAGAGGGAGGTCAAATGAAAAAAAAAAATCACCACAAATCCGCGCCTTCAATTTGCGCACCCGCGAACAACAAATCGCGAACATTCGCGCAATTTGTGCCCCTCGCCCCGACTTACCGTCCCCCTGGACCAATGGCCGTGCGTTTAATTTTCAATCAACGGGCCCCGGACCCGAAACAATGGAACCCGGTCGAGGCGGAGTGATGGCAACGGGTCACGGGGTCGTACCGCCGAATGCGAATCATTAACGGGCACCCCGTTCCCACTGGTTGCGCCCATCGGGGCCGAGGGTGGCAAGAAAGAAGTCAATTTCCTGTTCACAAATCTCACAAAACCCCGAAACAATGCGCGAACGCCTCGGTCCTCCTCAGCCCAACCGGCCCGCTGGCTGGCCCCGGGGCGCTTCTTGCCGCTTCCGTTTGATTGCTAATGAATGGTAATTTGCACCAACCGACAGCCCGGCGGCCCGGGTTCGGGTTGGGTTGGGTGAGGGGCCCCCGGCGCGGCCACTAATCCACTCCGCGACGGGCCCCGAGGGGCACCCCATCATAGCGACCCCTAGCGGAGGTTGGTGAGGGCTCCGGTTCGGGGAGAGCACATCCTGAGGCCATGATCCGCGCGCGCCCCTGTTGCGTTGTTCGGGTCGCGAGGACGAAGAAGAGGAGAACGAAGGCGAAGTCCTTCCGGCGAATCGTGCGCATCACTCGCGCTCATTTGCGTCGTCGGGCCTGGGACTGTGTGGCGTAAGGTTGTGAAGGATTTTTATTTTCTTCCTGCTGTTAGTTGACACTTTGACACTGTTGAAGGCAAAAGGGGGACGAATGTTGCGCGCCAATTTTCGGTTGCGTTTGCCACGAAAGCACTCGCCACCACCTTCATTAGGCGTGGGCAAACGGGCCGAACCTCGCAATTGAATGGCGCGTCTTCACGGCGGCGTTTCCGCGGTCGCAATCCACCACCGGGACGTTGCATTACGCGTAACGAGACGAAACACTCGCCAGCGACTTGTTGGAACGCAGTTGAATGGGGGCCCAGCGAACCCCGCCAAAAGAAAAAAAACGTAGCGGAATTGCACGTCACGGGGGCTGATGGAACGGGTGGCCACGGGGGAACGAAATACGACTGCTGGCATTTACCGACACCTCGCACCGGCGCTCCAGCATTCTTGGAGTCACACAATTTTTGCCTTTCGCCGAAAGCGAAGTAAATACGGACGGACGGACGGACGGACGGCGGTTGTCATCATCCCCCCGCACCGCGCACGGTTGCGGTCGGCGGTTGCGGAACTTGTTGGCGCAGAAAAGAAGCATTTCCCCGTGCCCGGCCCCCCTTCAAGCCCGGTGCTCGCTTCGCTTTCATCCGTCAAAGATGTCCAACCAACCGTGAAAGGATGCCATGAAGCGAACGGAGCGGAAAAAATAGTACAACCAACCAGTCCGGCCACCGACTGCACCCCGCGCGCAACCCGGCTGGCGAACGATGAATGAACCAGAGACAGAGAGAGAGAGAGGGAGAGAGCAAAAAACGGCTGGGGGACGAAAACAAGCTTCGCCGTCAGGACGCAGCCAGTGCGGTACCGTGGGGCACCAGGCGTCTCCATCGCGCCCGCCACGTGGCGCACCCTCCGAAGCCGATCGCTTGAGGTGGAAATATTATAATTCCAATAACGAATACAACCATGCCCGTCCCCGTGACCACCCCGGCCCTCCGTAGACCACCCCCGGATGATGAATTCCGAGCGTTGTTTTTCGGGATTCCCGGGAAGCCGCCGGGATTCCCTGGGGGGTGGCGCCGGAGTTTCAGTGTCCGGGAGCCGGGAGCGGAAAACCAACTGTTGAAACGATGATCGCCCTCGTGGGCGGGCGGGCGGTATGAGGGAAGGTGGGGAGGAGAGCGAAAGTTCTTGAGGTCGTTCCGTGACGTGTGCGGGGACGACACCGGGGAACTTGCTCTACTTAGCGGTCCGCCTCGCAGAAGCAGCGAGTGGGATGGAAAAAAAGAACGCAAAAATTGCTCACATTCTCTCGCTCTCTCTCTCACTCTCGCTTTTTCTTATTCGCTCTTGGCCTCAGTGCCCGGAAATGCTTTCGAAGCGCGATTCTCACGACACAGAATGTCAG
>NW_026685014.1:0-4044 GCF_943735745.2 Anopheles bellator | reverse complement strand
TCCACGAAGTCGCGTGCTATCTCTTTAGTCACGCAGTCCACGTGACTTACCTTGTTGCGAAATCGTACCCCGTAAAACTTATGCGCTTTTTCCATCAGCTCCAATCGGAAAGTAGTGGTAATAAACTGAGCTTTATCGCTCAACTCGTGTATCATGTCAGCCACAGCACTTCGGTGTTGCGCATCCAATGCTTGATCGATTTCGTCAAATAGATAGAATGGAGCCGGGTCGCACTTTTGGATGGCAAATATGAGTGCCAGAGCAACCAGTGACTTTTGCCCTCCGGACAACTGGTTCATTTCACGCATCTCGGCATCGACGCCTGTGAAGGACACGCGAATGCCGATGCCAGTGAATTCGTCGGATGTCTCAACTTCGCGTTCCATATCATTTCCTTGGGTGTCGTTTGTGGTGCGCAGAATCAGATGACCGCATCCCTGAGGAACTAACTTTTTGAAAACTTCTGTGAAATTTGCCGCCACCTGGCGGAAGGTGAATTGAATGGCCTCTACTTTTCGCGCTTCAAGCAGCTGCATCAGTTCACAAATTTTATCCTTTCCCACATCCAGCTCAGCCTTTCGCTTGTACAATTTTTCCTTTTGTTCAGAAAAACTCAGAAACTGATCCAAGGCTTTCTTATTGACGTGATTATATTTCTTCAGATGTTGATTGGCCTTTTCCAATTCTTTGAATAGCTGCAATGGAAATTGAAAAGAAAACACAGATATTAACGTATTTGTCACACACCTCATTGCAGTGTCGCCTTTACCGCCTTCAGAGACATCTTCTGGTAACTGGCGTCCGTGTTGGGAAGAGCACCTAAACCAGATATCTTTTCCGTGCATTCTTCAACCTTCTGATGTAACATATTTTCCTTGGTCGCCCATTTTTCCATCCTTTTTGAATCTTCTTCCATTTTCTCTTGTGCTTCTTTTTCCTTCTGTATCCAATTTTCTAATTCTTTCTGTTGAGTTTTCTGCAACTTCATGGCTTCGTTTAATCTGAAAGAAAAATAGTTCTATGAAAACGAGTTCTCCGTTGACAGAATTATAGCAGTAAAATACATACTTTCGATCAATATCGTCCGTGTCAGTTAGCACTTTACGAATTCTTTTCTCCGTCGAAACCACCTCGTTACGGCAGTTGTTGAGTTGGCGCTTACGGTCTTCAACAGAAATTTCCTGCAACGCCTGTACTAATTCATCCTTACGACGGAACAAATTGTTAGTTAACAGATTTTCCAGCTTATTTTTTGTCACTTCCAAGCTCATACGCGATGTAAACGCTTCCTTGTTCTCTTGGTTTAGACGACGAATTTCGTCATTCAATGAGTCTACCTCATGTTGGTCCTGCACTGATAGTTGAGACATCAATTCCTGGTGCAATTCGTTCTCTAAACCATCCTTTGTGCTATTCATAGCCTCGAGATTTGCTTTGCACTGTGCCAATGAACGCTCTTTTGGATTTCGGAACCGCTCAATGCGCGATAGCTCGTCTTTCATGAGTCGGATATCGGCTTGTATCTTTTCGAATGCATCTTTCGATTTGCCCTGTTTTGTTTCCGTCTTCTGCATCTCCGACACGACCGAATTGATGTTGCTCTCCGTTTGCTTTAATTCATTTCGAAAGTCCGACAGCTCTTTCTCCAGATCCAAAATAGTTTGTAGAAACTCGGATCGTTTCTTTTGCATCTCGAGACGTGAACGCGATGTGTTGAAATATCCGCCAGTGAGTGAACCTTTCGAAGAAACTTGATCACCTTCGAGAGTCACGCAATCCAGGCCTGTGCTTTTGGCCAGTTCAGTAGCGCGCTCCAAGTTACGACAAATAAGCGTTCTTCCAAATATATACCTGAGCGCCTTATCATATTGTTCCTCATACTTAAGTTTCGATATCATCGGAATCGAATCAGGATCCTCCGGGTAATCGTGAATTTTAACTTGCAAACGATTTAGTGGCATGAACGTCACTTCGCCAGGTAGCTTCTGTTTGTTCATTTCCTTCAGAATTTGCGTTCCAACCCGGTCTGATTCAACAATGTGATGAAATAGGCGATTACCGGCAGTTACTTCCACTGCAGTATAAATTGATTTGTCACAATTAAAATTCTCAATTACAGGCCCATAATAGGCATCGGCGATTTCCGCATATTGTCCACCTCTTTGTTGGAAGCTTTCAAGCACCTTGCGCACGGAATCACGCCCGTTAAGTATCGGTTTACCAGCCATCGAACGTAACGCTTGATCAGTTTTGGCCAATTCTTCTTTGTGGCCAGAAAGAGTTTGAGTGACTGATGTTTCCTTTTTCCAAATGTCGTTCCGGATACTTTGATAGTGATCTTTCTTTTTCTTTAATTCGTAGAAGTTTTTGTTGTGTTCATCAATTTGCACACGCAGCTGCTCGAAAGATTCTGTATGGTCCAGAATTTTTTTCTCTAGTTCGCTCTGTTTCGCAATATCCTTTTTAAGGTCATCTTGTAGTTTATTTTGATGGGATATTTTGTCTTTAATCTGCTTGTTCAGAGACTTCAGCTCGCTTTGTATCCATTTATCACGTTCTTCTTTTGACGAGAACTGAGATCCTCGTCCTTGCTTAGCGTAAAGTTCTTTCCGCTTCTGCTCTTTTAAGTTCAGCTCGCGTGAACATTCTTCTTCTTTACGCCGCATAGCTTCGTAACGTGGCCGAACAAGCTCAAGTTCTTTTTCTTTCTCAGCAATAGTGATCTTTAACCGGTCCAATTCTTGTTCAGCGCGTTCCTTCGATTTGTTATCACCCTGCACTTCGTCCGACAGGTCAGAAATGGTCAGATCCAGTTTTGTTTTTTCGCGCAACAGCTGCTGATGCTCTGTAGCTAAAACTGATTTTTCATCCTTTGCAGAAATAACATCTTTCTTTGCGTCTTTCAATGCCTTTTGGGCTCCCTTCACCTTCTCTTGAGCTTTCTGTATATCTTGTGTTAGCAGTTTCTGTTTATCGCCAGAAGATTTTCGTTGCACATCCAAATCCTCCAGCTGTTTCTTCGTGTCTTTTAACTCCGTTTCATAAATAATATACTCTAACGTTCGTCTAGATTTATCCCATTTCTGGTACTCTGACAGCTCTTCCTTTTCTTCTTCCAGCGTTTTTAAACGGTCCTCGATGGTGCGGAGGTATTCAGAAATTTTTTCTAATTTTCCTTCACTCTCTCGCAAAAGGTTCATTGATTCCTCTTTTCGTTCATCGTACACTCTTGTGCCAGCTACTTCACGAAGCAGCTTGAGACGCTGTGAATCCGGAGCAGTTGCCATTTGATTGATTTTGCCTTGTTTGACGATGTAGTAAGGGTTTGAATTAGAGAAGCCAGCCGATTCTAACAGGTTCACCACTTCCGAACGCGGCACGACTTTTTTGTTTAAAAAATATTGATCCTTCTTTGCCCCAATCACACGTCGTAAGAATATTTCATCTTTATCAATCTGTAAAACATATACAATGTTAGTAATTCATCTTGGTAGAAGTGTCCAGATGTTTCAGCATCATATGAGCGTCAAACGACGCAATCTCATTATGAGATAGTATGCGTGACGATAGCTACACTTACCGGGACACGACTGTCGGAATTATCGAAGATTATTTCAACATACGCAGACATAGCTCGAGGGCCTGTTCCTTCATGAAGTAAAGCCTGTCTTTGCTCAGGCCGCAAATGCGTGAACTCATCGCTAAGGACGAACTGAATGGCTGGAAGAGGTGTTCATAATGCAATAACTTTAAATGGCAGTAGTTTTTTAAACAATTAATTTTTTTTCTTTTGCATTATAGAGACTTTGACATTTTACACAATTTGTAATCATAGAATAGATCGTACCGTAGAAAAAGTTGCTTTTGCCAGATCCATTTCTTCCCACAACCACATTATGCCGTTTGTCGAAAGGCTCTACCACAGTTTGTTCACGATAACTTTTGAAACCCTGAATGATAACCTGATGAAAGAAGGTGCTTAGTAGTATGAATAACTGAGCACAACAGCTGACATTACCTGTTTTATATGCATGTTTAAAACAC
>NW_026685013.1:0-4044 GCF_943735745.2 Anopheles bellator | reverse complement strand
GTTATTTTTAGCTCCCGCTTACGTACCTCGGACCGATCGGACCAACATTTACGACGCGTGACAGTATCGATAGGGCGGCTGCTGATTGGACCACAGCCTAGATTGGAATACTTTTGGAACTTTCGGGGACCTCCGACATCGACGCCGACGCTCAAGATCACCTTCGACAGTCCCGGCCGGCAGGACACACGGAACACGTTATCATTGCCAAATGTGACCCCTTTTTTGGAAAGTCCGCTCCGTTAGTCGGCAGCCGTTTTGGGGACGATTTTGGGACAATTCCCGGTGGTCAAGACAAGATGGTCGCTGGAGAAGAGCGATGCAGCTTTTACCAAACCGGCCCGGACCGCGCACCTTTTTCCCATTTTTTTTAGCTCTAAAATCTGGGTGCGCGTTATACAAGGGTAGTAAAAATTTTGTCTCCTCTAAACTTACTATTGTGCCCTTTTAGGTACATAGTTTAAGGTATTATTGAATAAATTATGAAATGAAACATTTGTTGGGAATATAATTATCCATACAATATTGTTACATATATTATATACCCAAATTTGGGGGTCTTCTATCTTATATACATTCTGTCAAATAAGTACCGGGAATTTGTGGTTTAAAAAAATGCATTTTTTTTTAAATCACAAATTTCCGGATACTTTATTGTCACAATGTACCTCTCCAGAGAGTGACAATGAGGAGTACATTGAACAGCAATTAGAGAATATCAATTTGTCAGACAGCAGTGAATCTGAGTTTGAAAATTATTACGAAATATATAATACTAGTATGTCTTTTGCAATGTATACGCATTTTATCTTTAGTCTACTTTAGAATATTTATAGAATATTTAGAAACATTATTATAATTTGGTATTTGTTGGATATCACATATCTGCAAAATGCATAATAAAAAACTTTTCTCCAATTTTTTTTTCTTAAAATATGGGTGCGCGATACGCACGGAAAAATACGGTAGTTTCGACATGTCACAGTATTTTTTACAACGGAAAGAGTCAAGTATCGTGCGCAGTGATTGATTTTTTTATTTTTGGAAGGTTTAAAAGTAAAGACAAATTAATGAACGACTATTGAAAGTGTATAAGGACTCTTCACCTTTAATTAGGTATTTAGAAGAGGGGTTTCTGGGCCTTCAAAACGATCCATGTCAAAAATGTCAAAAAAATAGACACAACACATGAAATCGTATAAAAAATTGAGGATTTCCTATTGGAAAATCGTCAAATCACTTAAAAAGATGTAGGATAAGGCCTAGTCATCTCATTGAACAGTATAACCAATATTTTGACTAAAGTTTTGGGTTCCTAGAAGCTGTTTGCAAAATGGGTGCCGCATTCGTTAAAAAAGCATTCGAATGCATCTTTCTTGACAACATTTAAAGCGATAAGCGCATAAAGTGGATTTTTTGCATCCAATCATCACTAGAAATAAGGCTTGGGTCTCTCCCTTAGATCCTGAATCCAAACAAGAGGATGAGGAGTGGTGTGAACCTTTTTCTTCGGTTCCGAAACGAGTTCGTTCAGAAATTGCCTAAAAGATGTTCAGTTTGTATTTTGTTTGATCAGTTTTGTGGGATGCGAATGAAATTTTGTTAGCGGATTAATTGCAAATCAATAAAACAAGAAATTTTTGATTATTTTTATAACATTCTAGACCTACTGAAAGTGAAAATCCTCTTGAAATTCCTCCTCCATCTATTTTTGGACCTAAAAAAATCGTGCCCGGAAAGCATTTTTCATCAAACGATGACGTCACAACAGCTGCGAAAGCGTATTTTGAAGGCTTTCCTTTCCTTCAGGAAAGGAATTGATAAATTGGAGTCTCCTAGGAACAAGTGTATTGATGTTCAGGAAGGCCATACTGATTAATAAAGTGTATTTCAAACCATAAAAATGTATTTCTCTTGTCGAGGCTACGAACTTATTGGGCAGCCTAGTACGTGTGTGTTGGTGAGAGAGAAAGAGAGTGAGTGAAGGGCCCTTGAGTTGACGGTGTGAGTGGAACGTTGGTCAAGTTCACGTTTAAGTCCCAAAACTGGGACTGGGGCCGAGCTGGGCCGGACTTATCTGGTGGGCTCCGCGGAACTGGAATGTGCCGAGCTTATCCCTTGTGATGGTAACTGCTAACACCGAGTGTCACGTACCTGTCTCCAAACCTGGAGAACCTCCTGGAGTCTTTTTGGGTGCGCGTAAAACTGGAGCACCACACGTACGCCACCAGTGAGTTCTCCCGGAGCCAGGTCGAAACCCCAGAACGGTGCGCTTTCTTTTTTTCGGCTCCGGACTCCGCGCGGTGACATACCAATTGCGGCCAGCAGTTTTGCATACCACATACCGCTTAGGGCCGGGGCGGAGACCTTCGAAGTAGGTTAAGGTCTGCCGAAGTAGAGAGAAGCCCCCCCCGGCGGGTTCCAGGTCCACACGGCTCCAGGTCGGACACTGGTCATTGGACTGTGGCCCGATCGCGGTGCTGCCTTCGAGGAATGTCATCGCCGTCGTCTCTTTCTTCCCGTTTTTTTCCGCACTCACCCTCTCTCTCTCTCTTGCGCTCCCTCTTTCGCGAAGTTGGCGCAACGGATGTGACTTGCTTTACCAAGGTCTTCTCGCGCGCGCGCTGAGAGGGCAATTAGTGCCTAGCGAATCGGGCAAAATGCAAAACTGAGCCGTTCCACACACACTGACGCTGACTTTGTTTTTTTTTTTTTTTTTGACGGAGAACGGGATCATCGGGACCATCAAACTTGGCCGGTCGTCGTCGTCGGCCGAATTTGCCGGTAAAAGCGGACGCGCCGACCGACCGACAGCAGCGGAGGCACTCGACTTTCACGGTCCAGCTGGCAGCGGTTTTTTGGCAGCGAGGGCCCCAGAAATTCCAGAAACCAGATCTGGCCGACCGGCGCGCGGCTGTGGAGTGCTTCGCAAACACCAGCCACCGGAACGGGTTCGAGTGCGAGGTCCGAGCGCTAAACCTGGAAGCAATTAGCCGTGTGTGCCACACGTGATGCGTCCCGACGAGGCCGGCTTCACTGGGTTCCTGGAGGTTGTTGTCTGAGCAGATGAAGAAATTTTAAAAATGTCGGCATAGCCCCCATTTGTGCTATTTGTGAGCTGCAATATCTTGCCTAGTTCTGGGAAGTCGATCGACGATCATTTGCGACTAGAGATTTCGAGAACGTAGCAGAAGGTAAGCTTTTCGCTAAACTATACTGACGGACGTATTATTGTTACTATTATCTGTTCCGATAAAAACTGTCACCCGATATTCGGGAGGACGAGAGCGAGTGGCGAAGATTTGGTCCAGATTGGGCCCACCGTTTCCTGGTGGTGCCTGGAGGGCAGGCAGGCTGATGACGCGATAACTCCCGCCGCCAGCAGGCCGCCCGAGTTGCCGGTCCACGGTGGCGCCATCTATGTCGGGGACCCGAGGCAGAGAGGCAGAGTCCCCTGCCCGGCAGCACACACTGCGTGGCGCGACAGCGCGCTAACGGTAATCCGATCGATTGATCGGTTCGAGCTCCGGCCGATCGACTCCCCGGCCCTGATGGCTCGGCCCTGTCGCTCCACATCACGCCCCGTCCGGCCGAGCTACCCGTCAGTTCGTCACGCCATAACGCCGTGTGGTCGGAGAGGGGGGGTACTTACCATAAACCGTACCCGCCCGTCGCGCCAATCTGGAGCGCTGCCTATGCTAATACGTCAGGTATTCGGTATTCACAGAGCGCACCCAGCACCACTGAGGCTCAGGCTTTTGGGGCTGCCCAGGTCTAGGCTGATCTGGGCTGTGACTGGGTCCTCTAGCTGCCCACCACAACCACCCCCCCCGAACCGCTTCCGGTTCCCTCGGGGGAGATTCCCCTTCTGGCTCCTTCGGGAGGGTTCTCGCGTTCAGGTCTATTCGCGAGATCTTCGCGGTCGGACGCACCACATGTCCCGGCGACCCATCACTAGCACCGGTGGCCTTCCCTCCACCACCCCATGCAATAGAACCCCAGCCCCCGCCCCCTCGCGGCCATCATCGAGGGGGTGAAGTCGTG
>NW_026685012.1:0-4045 GCF_943735745.2 Anopheles bellator | reverse complement strand
ATCCCCACGGGGATCATTCCAGCAACCACGCTTACGGCCGCTAGGGACACAGTGCGGAAGCCGCCTGAGACCCGTATCGCAGCCAACCGGTGGACTCCATTGACCCGTAAACATAAGGCGCTCAAAAGCAACTCAAAGTAACTCTCGGAACTCTAGCAAAAGATTAATAGTTTCTTGGCCTGCCATACATTTTTCCAACTTTCTCATACCCCCCTATTACAGAACTCGCACGGCGGATTCGAGTGAACTTCTCGTACTCGTTTGTCGAACTCGATGGTCGGGATCACGTTTTTCGATTCGAGAAGCTCCGAGTGCTAAATGTGCTAAAATGTGCTAAAAAGCTTAAATGTGAAAGCTTGTCAAGCTCTTCTAGTACGAACTGCCATTCTGGTGCATTTTTGTCAACATTGCACACACAGATACACATACACAGACAGCAGTTCAGATGGGCGTACGATTCTTGCTATTATATTTCTGAAATTTTAAGATGATTTCCGCGTATTACGTTTTCGATAGCGACAGTGATAGCGAAGAAACTGACGATTCGATTCAGAAACTGATGTAACGATTCATCACAAAATATTGCGATGTAAATCCGACCCACTGAATTTTTTATCACCAGGGTAAGTGTGCCCAAAATCGAAAATGGACAATCGATTTTTCTTTCATGGAATAATGTTGTTGCGGGTTCAAGAAAAATTTTAGCATCTCAAGGGAAATGTTTTTGACCCTACTTTCCGAAATAGAAACAAACTTACACGAATCTCTTCGCCCTATTTGCAACTGTTGTAGCAACATGATTAAAAAAAAATTACCCGTATCTTTCCGGCCTATTCGGGACTGCGGTAACCACAGGAATACAAAACACTTACCTACTCTTGCCCTTCTTTCTTCGGAACTAATTAGTTTCTTTACGGGGTAATTAACTATCACATGAATGACAAAAAAAACCACCAGTATCCTTTCGGCCTACCTAGCTATCGCTGCGGAGCATGAACAATACAAACTAATTGATAAAATCAAAGACATTCTAACAGAGCTGCTCTTTCCGCAGCAAAAAGTTGACGGAAGCCGGATTGTCGAATACGACAATTCATTCGAGTTTCATAATGATCGATCTCGATCGATCGAGTTCTCGATTCGAGTTTCATAATAGATAATAGGGAGGATAGTGTGGACGCCGGGTTAGATCGCCCAGCGGTTGTGACGCCAAATAAGAAGAAGAAGGTAAAGAAAACTTTTGAACTATCTGGGATACACCACGAAACGTAAATCGGAGTGTAAAAACGTCAGATCGTTACGCTTCGTGTGGCAGGTTTAAAATATAAAACCGAAATGTCAAACATGTTTACATTCGTGTTTTTGGTTCGAGAAAACAGAAATAGAAGAAAATTAAATTGATTTCTGAATATCTTTTTCTTTCTTTTCTGCCGTGCAAGCAAAAATTCGCAAATGGATTTCCTTCCTTCAATGTCTCTTTTCTCAATTCTTGTGGCATTTTTTTTTTCAGACATTTTTCTTATCATTTTCAAGACACTCAGGCTATGGGAAACTGTCGTGTTGTCAACTGCTAACATTTCTGCAAGTTCGTTTTGCATCTGGCATGCATTCCGATCGAGCAATGTTACCAATTCTTCATCATCATCCTTTTTCCACTGTTCATGTCGCTCTTGGTCTTGTACGCCAAAATAATTTCTTTTGAAGCATGCAAACCACATCCGATACGTTCTGTCAGTAAGAGCAAGTTCACCACAAACTTCCATTAAAATTTGATGATTTTCGGTAGCAGTTTTCTTCTTATTGAAGTAATGAAAAAATACTCCCAGCAAACCCCACTTTACCAGGAACACTGCAACATGAACAACTTGACATGTTCAAATGCTTAAAACAAGTTTAGTTTACAGTTTAACATAAAAAATCTATACTGCGTTAGATTCGTAGTGACACTAGCTATCAAACACATATTTCATTAAAAAATTGTAACATTTAGTGAGTAACGCCATCTATTGTAAAACGGGACGAATTAGTTCACACACTTAATATATTAGTACTAATCTGAGTGTCGCGCGTCTCATACTAATCCGTCAATGGCTTATAGGCTTGGGCAATATTTGGAAAGAAAACAGGAATAAATATTTACCGTTTCCTGATCAATAAAATCATTTGATGATCTGTCAACATCCTTAAGAATTGTATCGCACCAAATATAGAGATATGCTTAAGATCCTTAGTTGATATTTGGACGGACAGTTTAATTTTATTAATATGCAAAATGTTTTGCGCACTTGAAAACTTTCCAATATCTGCGATCAATCGGCCATATGCACAAATATTTCAGACATATTCCATACAGCAATTGATTTTAATATTTGGCTAATATTGTTTAATATGTATTTGTATTCCTCAGTACATAATCAGCACGAATTACGCGAACTGCTGTGAAAATGAACTCATCGCCAGTGGGGAAAAATTTTGTAATCGTTAAGGAATGTGAGTTAGAGGCTATGATGATAGTTTTACGAAATTATTTTCCGTATTCCTTAAAGGTAAATAATTTTTTCTTGGTATAATATAAACTATTCTTTTGTATAATAATATTGTTGTTATTATATTTAAAATCAAAATTTATAAATTATACATGGTGAGGCATTTAAGATTAGCTTTTTCATTTGGTTAAAAAACAAAAATTCTTAATGTTTTTCGATGCTTGATTTTTTATTCGAAAGGCTCATTCGTTAAATTGTGAAATATGAAAAACTTATTTCCAAAGTGGTAGATCTACAATTCAAACGGTACGATATTTGAAAAGCTCATTTCATTTAAGCTTATTTCCACTTCGGTGGGTATGTTAGTATTGTTGTATAATGTAAGTGCAATGTTGCGTTGTTGCATATTGTAAGCATAATTGTTGATGTTGGGGTTCGGAAAACCCACACGTCGTGTAAGAGAAGCCAATGCACCCAAAATGAGTCACTTTTTGGTGTGGATTTTGGTCATCAGCCGCCGTATGAATGAATGAAGAAGCCGCTCTAACCGTCAATGGCGTACGCTACCGAGCTGTTTGGTTCTTAGGTGAAATTGAATCTGAGAACTTAGTCGACATTTGGTTTCAACAGGATGATGCTACGTGTTATCCAGAGACAGCCACGATCGATATTTTGCGCCCCCTCTTCGGACAGCGAATACCCATCATTCTGCCGGTGTTGTGAATTGGCCTGCAAGAAGTTGTGATTTGATTCAACTGGACTGTTATCTTTGGGGATCGGTGAAAGACAAATGTTACGCGAACAAACCAGCAACTATTGACGACCTCAAAGCCAAAATTCAAATTGTAATTGCCGTGACAGGACCACAGACAGTCGAAAATGTACTCAAAAATAGGTCTTTCGAATGGGCTACTATTAACAGTAGACCAGCCGTGGTAGACATTTAACCAAATTTGTTTTACAACAAAAAGTGGAATAAATAAACCTTTCGAATAAAAGTTCTAGCATCGAAAAATATTAAGCCGTTTTTTATATCCAAATGAAAAAGAGAATCTTAAATGACCCACCCTGTATTAACAATTTTGAGATATGCATTCATTTTAAATTTACTTATATTTATTTTTTCAGTTCCACGAAACGATTAAGACGTACTTAAATGATAGAGTATGGTACTTTCAATTTTATAAAGCAAATACTTGGCCTGATGATCCTGTTTGCCTACATTTTCCTGGGTGTACATTCACGGTAAGTTATTTGACAGTTTTTTTGAATTTGAGTTAATTGAGTTAACTATGAGCTTTTAGCATTTGTTGTAATACTCCATTTACACAACAAATATCCATTTGTACATTTGTATTTGTATTTGTACATTTGTATTATATATTTTTACAAACATAGGGTGGTCAAATACGCGTTCTCCTTTTCATTTGGTTATAAAACAAAAACGGCTTAACATTTTTCGATTTTTGAACATTTATTTGAAAGGTGGAATTACTAAATTTATGTATTAGTTGTATGCGTTGAAATTTATCGTTTACATATAGGGGGCGCTACTGTTG
>NW_026685011.1:0-4050 GCF_943735745.2 Anopheles bellator | reverse complement strand
ATAAGCAAATACAGTCAGTCGAGTCCAGTCGGTCAAAGATGCAACAAGTTGGCGACGAGGATAAAAAAGTCGTGGTCGAAAGAAAAATGAGTCAAATTATCGGAAATGTCGAGGCGTTTCTGCCGGGTGACGATTTTGAGCAGTACATCGCCCGGTTCGAAATGTTTGTGGAAGTAAATGAGGTCGCAGAGACGAAACGAGTGCCGTTATTGGTGACCATGGGGGGAGCGTCACTATACGCAACAGCAGTGAAGTTGTGTGCTCCAGATGACCCGAGGGTCAAAAGTTTCCAAGAGCTGACGAACATTTTAAAAAAATACTTTGCGCCGAGAGTCAACGTTGTAGCCGAGCGCTACAAGTTTAAAAAATGTGAGCAGAATTCAGAACAATCAGTCAGCAATTTTGTGATAGAGTTAAAGTCAAGTGCCACGAAATGCGATTTCGGCAGTTTTCTGAATGATGCGCTGAGAGATCAGCTAGTAGCCGGCATCCGAGATCCAGAACTGCGCAAACGACTCTTAACGGAGGACGGGCTAGTTTTCGCAACCGCGTGTGATATCGCGCAAACGTGGGAAGCGGCGCAGAGACAGAACCTGGAAATGGGGAACCAGCAAGTGTTTGCCGTGTCCCGAGCCACGGAAACAAAGCGTCAAGAACGGTCGAGCGAAAAGCAGTACGAGAAAGGGCAGCAGAGGTCAGCGATTCAGCAGCGTCACCAGCGGACACAGTGCCACCGATGTGGTCGTTCGCACAATCCGGCTACCTGCCCAGCAAGGCATTGGAAGTGTTTCGTGTGCGAAAAAATGGGTCATGTGTCAACTATGTGTCGTCGTGAGAGGAAACCAAACCGATGTACGAGTAGTGGTCAGATGAGAAGAGTGCATCAAGCTATAGATAAGCAACCGGAGATGATAACTCTCACATGTGAAGGAACTCAAATTGAGTTTGAGATAGATTGTGGTTCATGCGTAACCGCAATATCAGAAAAAACGTATATGCGTTTTTTCGAGGGAACAGAGATAAAAGGGATAGATGATTCATTCCTTTCGGCGTCAGGTCAGGCGATAAAACCTATCGGTAAAATTGCCCTAAATGTAAGTTTTGTAAATAGTAGGGAGAAATTCAGCTTAGAACTAATAATAATACGCACGGAAAGGTCAGTTACGCCACTTCTCGGCAGAGATTGGCTAGAAGTGTTATTCCCAAAATGGAGGCGGGCGTTTGAAATAAAATTAATAGAGCCAGAACATGAAAAAGAAATTGCAACGAAATTTCCAAACTTAGTAAAAATCGTAAACACACCCATAGAAGGGTTTGAAGCAAATTTGGTGTTAAAGGAAAATTACTGTCCAATTTTTCATAAGGCATACCCAGTGCCGTTTTCCTTAGTAGAAGAAGTGGGGAAAAATTTGGACAAAATGGTAGAGGAAGGAGTTTTAGTACCTACCAAGACATCGGAATGGGCCAGCCCGATAGTAGTAGTGAAAAAAGAAAATGGCTCAGTTCGCCTATGTCTGGATGGTAAGGCATCGATAAATAGATACTTGTCAATGGAACATTATCCATTACCAAATATAGAAGAAATTTTAACAAAAATAAAAAATTGGAAGATATTTTGTAAGATAGACCTGTCAGGGGCGTATCTGCAAGTAAAATTATCCCAGTCGGCACAAGCGATATGCACCATAAATACGCAAAAGGGATTATTTAAATATACAAGAATGCCATTCGGAGTACACACGGCACCAGCAATATTCCAGAGCATAATAGATACCATTTTGAAGGGTACACAGGGATTGGCATATATTGATGATATAATTGTCGGGGGAAAGGACTATGGTGAATGTAAAACAAATTTATACCAAGTTCTAGAAAAATTAAACAGTCATAATGTAAAGATAAATATAAGTAAATCCGTAATATATAAGTCGAGCATAGAGTATTTAGGCCATGAAGTCACGGATAAGGGTATCAAACCACTACAGTCGAAAGTAAAAGCAATAAGAAATGCACCAGTACCCGAAAATATTAGTCAACTACAAGCGTTTTTAGGGTTGATCAATTACTATCATAGGTTCATGCCAAACTTGTCGGCAGAATTGTATCCACTGTATCAGTTACTACGAAAAGATCAAAAGTTTGAATGGAACAACGCTTGTCAGAAAGCATTTGAAAGGTCAAAATCAATGTTATGCGAAGATAATGTACTAGTTTCCTACGACCCTGAGAAACAAATTGTGCTACAAGTAGATGCGAGTCCGTATGGGGTAGGAGCTATATTGTCGCATAGTATAAATGGCACCGAGAAGCCAGTCATGTTTGCATCAGCATCGCTTTCTGCTGCGCAAAAAAATTATGCTCAGGTACATAAAGAAGCACTAGCAGTAATGTTCGGAGTTAAGAGATTCCATAACTACTTGTATGGGAAGAAATTTACATTGGTAACTGACAATAGCGGAGTGAAGGAGATTTTTAACCCTACAAAGGGTACCTCACAAATAGCGGTCGCTAGGTTACAAAGATGGTCCTTGACGTTAGCAAATTATGAGTATAAAATTGTCCATAGAGCTGGGAAATTAATGAATAATGTTGACGCACTATCACGTTTGCCTTTAGCAGAGGAAAATAAAATAGAAGACACAAAGTTAGGCATAAAAAATTTGCAAGAGAATGTCATAGATCTCGAAACAGTCAAGAAATATCAGAGGGCGGACCCGGAGCTTAGAAAAATTTTCGAAATGGTCAAAAAAAGGATGGGTAAAACAAGTGGAACCACATTTAAAAGCCTATCTAAAGCTCACGACGCATTTTGGAATAGAAGATGGCGCATTATATTTCGATGAGCGGGTAGTAGTACCGGAAAAATTGAAAGGTCGACTACTACATAAATTTCATGAAAGTCACGAAGGGATAGTCAGAATGAAAATGCGAGTCAGGCAATACCTGTGGTGGAGACAAATGGATAGAGATATAATGAATTTTGTACAGCAATGCCAGATATGTCAGTGGCGTCAACCTGTAGAAAAGGAAAAAGTCATAACAAAATGGAAAGCAGCCAGCGAGCCGTTTGAGAGGATTCACATAGACCTTTTTTATTTTGAATCTCGCACGTTTTTGATAATTGTGGATGCTTTCACAAAGTTTATAGATATTAGGTTATTGAATATGTCAAAAACAGCAGATGTGCTGGAGCAGCTAGAAAATTTTTTTGCGTTTTTTGGAAATCCTAAGGAGCTAGTATCGGACAATGGTCCACCATTCAATGCAGAAGCATTTTGTAATTTTTTGAAGGAAGAAGGTATTAAAGTCACGAAATCTCCCGCATATCATCCCCAGTCAAATGGTTTAGCAGAGAGAGGAGTCAGAACGGTAAAGGAAGTCTTGAATAAATTTCTGTTAGATGAGAGGTTTAAACCATTACCTTTAAGTAGGAAAATAAATAAGTTCCTACGAAATTATAGAAACACTCCTCATTCGGTGACAAAGGTCGCACCAATCAACGAAATCCTGGCATACGAACCTAGGACAGAGTTCAGCACACTAAATCCTTTAAAGCAGGAAGAGAAGGATACGGAAGTCGTGCAAATAGAAAGGCCCAGAGATTGTCCTAGAGGAATAAAGTCGAATGAGAATGGCAAACGCAAAGCTCGAGCGTATAAGTATGGAGAAAGTGTTCTATATAGAAACCATTTTAAGGAGCTGCTGCGATGGATACCAGCAAGGGTTCTAAAACAAATGAGTCCCACTACTTATATTATTAACATTCAAGGAAACGCTAGATTAGCACACGAAAATCAATTAAGAAAATATCCTAGTCCTGAGTTACTAGTAGACCGCAGAGTTATTGATAAGAAAGTAGAGCAAAATATCGAGATACAGGACTATAGTAGAAAACGGAAAAGAAGCGAGTAACAGTCTCCCGAAATAAGGAGATCAGATAGACTAAAAAACAAAAAGAGACCGAACTATGGTAAATAATGTAAACCAAGTTTAGAGGGGAGAATGTAGTGTATGTAGTATAGAAATAAGTATTGTATGTATTAGTATAAG
>NW_026685010.1:0-4050 GCF_943735745.2 Anopheles bellator | reverse complement strand
CTAGATAGGGCATCTGCTACTATGTTTGCTTTACCTGGTTTATAGTGAAGTTCGTAGTCGTGTTCTTCCAAAAAAGCTTTCCATCTTTTTAATTTGGTATTGTTATTTTTCGGGGATAATGTGTGTTGTAAATTATTAGGGTACTTCCACACGTGGCTAGTTCAACCAGCGAGAGATAGGGGGCGCCGGAGAGAGCCGGCGAAAGAGCAGGCGAAAGAGCAGAGAAAGAGAGAAGAGAAAAGGGCTGATAGGTGAAGAGAGAACGAAAAGCGGGCAGATCGAAATAGCCCGCTAAAAAGAGCAGTTGAAATTTTATTCGTGCGACCAAATTTACTAAGTGCTAATAAAATACGCTCCTGCGGCGATCTAAACTATACTATACTATAAACTATATTAAACCTAACAATAAAAATTGTTAACAATGTGAATGTTAGTAGGAGATGGTCAGTGAAAATTTTTAGTTTTGCTCCATATATGAAGTTTCTAAGACTTTGTAGAGCACATACTACTGCTAGCATTTCCTTTTCGTTCGTAGCGTAGTTTTCCTCCGTCTTGGAAAGTATTCTGGACTGCTCCTAGTGCTTTGTCTGAAGCATCTGTGGTTAAAGTGAAAGGTTTTTTAAAATTCGGAAAAGTTAAGACATCATTTGAACATAATATATTTTTTAGATATTCGAATGCTTTCTTTGCCTGTTCGTCAAATTGAATCGGAAAATTTTTTGACTGGTTTTTTGGAATCTGGCGATGGCCATCCTCTCCTCTTAAAAGTTTTGTAAGGGGTTTCGCTAAGCTTGCGTAATTCTTTACAAAACGTCTGTAATAACCAGAGAGGCCTAAAAGTGCTCTCAAGTCTTTGAGATTCTTTGGTTCTGGATATTTTTGAATACATTCGACCTTTTTCATATTTGGTTTGAGTCCTTTTTCAGACACAATGAATCCAAGAAATTCAACCTCGGTTTTAATGAATTCCGATTTATCAGGTTGGATTTCAAAACTTGCTTGTCTGAGTGTTTGCAAAATTGTTTTTAAATTTTGCATATGTTCGTCGAATGTTTTTCCAAAGATGATTATGTCATCGATGTAGACATGACATATCTTTCCGATATGTTCTCTTAAAATATCATTCATAACTCGTTGGAAAGTAGATGGAGCGTTTTTTAATCCAAATGGCATTCGGACGAATTCAAATTTTCCATTGTTTACAGAAAAGGCTGTTTTTTCTATGTCCTTTTCGTTCATCGGAATCTGATGAAAACCTGACGCTAAGTCAAGTGTGCTAAAATATTTATTCGAACCTAAGTTCGCTAAAACAGTAGAAGTGTCCGGAATAGGATATTTATCACTTATTGTTTTCGAGTTAATTCTTTTGTAATCGATCACAGGTCGATATTTTTTTTCATTAGAGGCATCTTGTTTTTTCGGAACAATCCATATTGGAGAATTGTAAGGGGATTTTGATGATTTGATGATTCCGTCGGATAATAACTTCTCTATTTGTTTGTTTACTTCACCTTTCAGTGCTTGGGGGTATGGGTAGGTTTTGCTGTAGACTGGAGAGTTGTCCGTTGTTCGTATCTCAGCTTTCACTCTGGTGGTGTACGGTAGTTTTGCGTCTGAGGGCTGAAAAAGATCTTGGAACTCCGTTAGAAGTTTCTGCAGTTCCTTTTTTGACATGCCTGTAAATGTTCATCACGAATTTTAATTTGATTAACTTGCTGTAATTTGTATTGTAAAATGGGTATTGTGAACTTTTGTTTATTATCATTTTCTCATTTGCTGTATCAATTACGGCATTTAATTCCTTTAAGGTTTCATGTCCAATAATTGCATCGAATGATTTTAAATTTGCTAAATGATATAATTTTATCATTGTATTTGAATATGGCTGAAATAGTCTTGCTTGTGAATATTTTTTTATTTCAATGTCTCCTCCAACAGAAGAGATACAAAAGGGTTCTTGTATGTCGTGAGTAATTTTAGCGAATCTTGGGTGGATAATTACCGGGTACCTTTGATCTTGATCCAAATGTCTCTCCGAATCACACGTTTCTACGTTGAAAACCCGTTGTCTTTTCATAGATGGTCTGTTGTTTAGTGATGGATTTGGACGGTTTTCCATAATTTATGTTTTTCGTTTTAATAGATTGATCTACATCCATAGGTTCTGGTACTGGTTGTCTAGAAGGATTTTTAGATGGAATGCCTGGTGGTTTATTATTTCGCCATTGGTTATTGTACCTTTGTACTGGGAATGGTTGATTATTGAAAGGTCTTGGAGGTAGTGGAGGTCTGTTGAAATTGTTTCGTGGTGTTTGTGGAATTAGGTTTCTTGGCGCTACCGGTGTTGTTATTAGTTTTGGTCGCGCTAACATCTTCCGACATTCAATATTTTGAAAGGATATGCAGTAGCTGTAGGCTGCTGCTAGGGATGATGGTTCATAATTTCTTATGCATTTGTATGTCACCATCCAGTCCTCTTATAAAAGCATCTATTGCTTTTTGTTATATGTGTCTATTAAAGCTTTGCTGGCCTCCGGATGCTTGAAACGGTCATCCGTTTTTATTTGGTTTGCGATTAAGGACATGAGGCGGTTGACATCATCCACATAAATTTCTAATGTGCGTCCCTTCTGAAGCACATTCATTAGCTGGAAATCTAAGGTTTCCAAATCACGTTTCTCTCCGTAATATGTTACTAATGTTTTTTTTGATCGCATTCCAATTTAAGCTTACATTTGAAGCTACTAAAGAATCATTCGCTTCTCCGCGTATCTTTCTGCGGATAAACTTGCAGATCATGTGGAACTTGTTTTGTAATTCCACGGGATGTCTTGGAGATGTCTGGTATAGTCACTTTCACTATGACACTATTCACCGTTGGGTCCCAGTTCGGGCGCCAGTTAAGCACGAGACCGTGTAGAGTATCTTTTAAAAAAGGGTTGTATTCTTTATTCAACACTTCTTGCACTACACGATGCTTCGCGGGTTACAATCTGCTGTTTGTTCACACTAAGTGTTGTTTGTAAACAGAGGTACCCCTTCACCGGTGCCAGAAAAACGATAAGAGCCAATGATAAGCGCTCTCACCGGTAGAGGGCGCTAAGGCACCAGAGGTAGGATCGTTGACCGATCGGTGGTGACCGATCGGCGCGAGGGAGAGTGAAAACGTCGAGTGCTAAAGCCGTCTTCACACCAAAATGAACTGAACGTAACGTAGCGAACGACGCGTTGTCTCATATGGGATTCTTTGCGACCCTTCACACCGCCGTCGACGAAAACTTTGTACGGCAACGACGAATCTGTATGAAAAGACAACGCTCCGTTTGTGTCGCTTAAAAACTTTGGCCAAGGTTCGTATACTTGGTTTTTTGGTGAGAGGGGCGAAATTGTTTGACAGTTTGCTTCTGTTTTGTTTTGTTTCACGAAATTAAAATTGATGTTAGTTTGAAATAAAATAAAGTATTTCTGTTGTAGTCGGGTATAAAATGACATTAAATATGAAACACTTAAAAAAGATTATTTGAATTATAATTTTAATTATAAGGCATCCCGGGATGATAATATAGGGATCGATCGCTTAGCTTGAGTAACCGCGTGAACATCTCCACTTATTTTCAGAAACAGTATTACGTACCAATGAATGATTGAAGTAACAGTTGGTTCTACGAGCTTGGATCGTTTTAACAGTACGATGACTAGTACAAACCAACGCGAGTTATTATTCTCTGGTGTAACTTGGTAGAGCAAACATTTCGGTAAGACGCGAGTTAGCAACGCTCGCTGTCTCAACGGTCAGCCAACGGATTTTTCCTTTTTTTGTTGGTTTCATGTACCCAACAACGTCTCGTTGATAACAAAACGGCACTAATAAGCACTACTGCCCCATCATCCATTTCATTTACCATATTGACACGTAAAACAACGATGTAAGCGACTCAACGATTCAACTGATTTGAGAGATTTGCCAAACAGTCATAACACAACAACAAAGCATTCTTTAAATTTCGCCGCAAAATATTTTTTCTCTTGACAGATTAGTTGTGTTTATAT
>NW_026685009.1:0-4051 GCF_943735745.2 Anopheles bellator | reverse complement strand
TAGACAATCCGACAGATTCGAAACCAAACAAAGACCGGGTTCAGATAAAAGAAAAGTAACTCCGATGGAAGTTGACCCATCGATCAGATCATTACAAAGAAAGATCAACAGTCATGACGCTACCAGTGATAAAGAGGAAAGCGAAGACGCACCTTCTTCTGATTCGGAGCATGAAACGGTCGAGGAAATTAATTTTCAGATTGCCAGTTCCACAAGCAAAATGAAATAAAAGGCAAGAACGGATTACCGTACACAATAATAACTCTTCCTTCAGGAATAAAGGCAAAAATATTAATTGACACAGGATCAAATAAAAATTTTCTCGCATCACACCTTATTACGGAATCACTCCGAACTCCAAGTAAAAAGATTAAAATTTCAAATAGAAATGGCGAACATTATGCTTCACACAAATTCATAACTAAACTGTTCAACACCGAAACGAGTGTAGCATTTTACTTATTCAAACTTCACAGCTATTTTGATGGTTTGTTATGATACGAATCATTATCACAGTTACAAGCAACTGTAGATGCCGGAAATAACACTTTTAAGTTAACCGGAAAATGTGTGAAACAGAAATTTAGAAACATGGGACCACCCGATGTAAAAAATCAACGCTAACTCAGCGAAAATCATAAAACTGCCAGTATACGAGCAAAATGTTGACGTATTTTTACCACGAACACTAAAACTTGCAGACATCGCTGTACTTCCAAGTGTCTATACAGCAGAAGACGGATTCATTACTTCCATAGCTATGAACCATGGAAAATAATTGCATTGAATTGGATTGAACCAAAAAAACAACAAAAATAGATGACCTCATCGAAACTAATTTTTCCTCATGAATAAAACTACAGGAATCAAAATCATTCATAAAAGATGATGATTTAGAAAATTTAATTCGTATTAAGCATTTAAATTACGAAGAAAAAACAAAATTATTTCAAATCATTAAAAATAATTCAAAAATTATTCAAAAACCAGAAGAAAATCTTTCCTGTACTTCTTCAACGAAACATGTAATTAAAACCGTGGACGACATTCCAATCCATACGAAAACGTATCGTTACCCACATGTCCATAAAGCAGAAGTAGAAAAACAAATTAACGAAATGCTCGCTGATGGAATTATACAACACTCAATTTCACCCTGGACATCCCCTATTTGGATAGTACCAAAAAAGAGCGATGCTAGTGGTAAAAAGAAATGGAGGATCGATGTTGACTATCGAAAACTAAATGAGAAAACGATCGACGACAAATTTCCAACACCCAATATGGAAGAAATTCTGGACAAATTAGGAAGAAGTATTTACTTCACAACACTCGATCTTAAATCTGGATTCCACCAAATTGAAGTCGACCCTAAAGACAGATCAAAAACAGCTTTTAGCACTGACAAAGGCCATTTTGAGTTCATCAGAATGCCTTTTGGGCTAAAAACGCACCAGCAACATTCCAACGTGCTATGAATTGCATTTTGAGTGACTTAATAGGTAAACGATGTCTAGTTGACCTTGACGATATTATTATCTTTGGCAACTCATTACAACAGCACCTCGATAATCTAAACAAAGTACTGCAAAGACTAACGCAAGCCAATCTGAAAGTACAATTGGACAAGTGCGAATTTTTACAAAAACAATGTGAATTTTTAGGTCATATTGTCACAGAAGCTGGTGTTAAACCAAACCCAAATAAAATCGACAAAATTTTAAACTGGCCTTTGCCTAAAACCACGAAGCAAATCAAAGGATTTCATGGACTAATTGGTTACTATAGAAAATTCATAAAAGACTTTGCAAAACTGACTAAACCATTAACACACGTTTAAAGAAAGATGCAAAAATAATCCATAATGACGAATTTAAAAATTGTTTCAACGATTGTAAACAATTACTAACATCAGACCCGATACTACGTTATCCTGACTTCGATAAACAATTCATCCTTGAAACAGACGCAAGTGACTTTGCACTTGGCGCAGTTTTATTACAAAAATTCGAAGACGGAAAAGAGCACCCTATTGCATACGCATCAAGAACTCTTAATGATACCGAATGCAACTGGTCAGCTACTGAAAAAGAGCTCGCTGCCATTGTTTGGGCAGTGAAACATTTCAAACCATATATCTACGGAACTAAATTTCAATTACGCACCGACCATAAAGCCTTGGTTTGGTTAATTCAGAAAAAAGATCTTAACCGGAAATTACTAAACATGAAATTGGAACTAGAGGAGTATGAATTTGATATTACATACAAAAAAGGCACTCTAAACAGAAATGCAGATGCACTTTCAAGAATAAAACCAGAGACCCCACTCACGACAGAAATACATGCAAATGATTCAGACATGACACAGCACGCAGCATACACGGATGACAATGACTTCATCCCATCCACAGAAAAAGCGTTAAATGAATTCAAAAATCAAATAATTTTAAAAATCACCGACCAAGACAGCACCCAAGCTGTAACAATCTTTGACAAATATCATAGAGTCATAATTGGCAAACAGGTGTTCAGCCCAGGCGTTTTGATAAACATCCTAAAGGAATATGCCTCACCAAACTGTGTTAACGGTTTGTTTTGCGATCATCATACCCTGTTAAACCTACAGACACTCTACAAACATTTTTTTGCAAGAGCAAAAACCTTCAAAATCTTTTGGACAGAAAAAATCCTAGAAGATGTCACAGACGAATTGGAACAGGATTCTGTCATTGAAAGGCAACACAATGCCAACCACAGGGGCATTAATGAAACTAAACTCCATATTTCTAGAAAATATTTCTTTTCAGGTATGAAGAGCAAGGTCACAAAGTTCATCAATATGTGTAAATTGTGTCAAAGGGCTAAGTATGAAAGACGTCCATACAAACAAAAATATGAACTAACAGCAACACCTACAAGACCGCTGCAAATCGTTCATATGGACATTTTTATTATAAGCAACACACATTTCCTAACATTTTGTGATAAGTTCTCCCGACTAACAACAGCTATTCCTATAACAACTCGCAACACAGTGCACATAATCAAAGCATTGATCCATTATATGGCGAATATAGGAAAGCCTTCCCTCCTCGTCACGGACCAAGAAGCTTCATTCACTTCGACAACCGTAAAACAATTTCTACAGCGAAGTAAAACAGCGAAGAACACGACATAGAATATCACTTTACAAGTGTTGGCCAGTCCTCTTCAAATGGAACTGTAGAAATCGTTTATAGAACACTGAGAGAATTACACAACATTCTCGCAAACAAGGAATCTACAAAACAACTTTCAGACAAAGCAAAAATCAACCTTGCCGTTTCTATCTACAATGATTCAATGCACTCTCAAACCAAACTAACCCCAAAAGAATTATTTTTTGGATATCGTAACGAAGACCCAGTTCCCGATGAAAGAATTTGACAAAAGGAAGAATTTTACAGACATTTTTGTGAAAAACTTAAAAACAAAAAAGTAAAGGATCTTACAAAAATTAACCAATCTAGAGAAGAACCAGAACAGTTTCTTCCTGATGATGTGGCCTTTGAACGAAAAAGAAACAATTTAAAACATCAAGAAAGATACCGAGAAATTACAGTTGTCGACAATATGCAAACTAACATCATTGACGAGAACGGAAGAAAAATCCACAAAACCAAATTAAAAAGAAAGAGGAAATAAACCCCTAAAAGAACTAATGATGTTTCATTTTATCTTCCCTTTCAGAACCCAAAACAATGAACCTCCTAATTCCCGTTTTCACGTACTTTATGTATTTTGCATCAGCAACCCAATTTAATATTAATGAATTAAATAATACTAATCTATTTGCACTAAAACTTGGCAAAGGATTAATAATCGAGGATTATCATGTGATATTCCATGAGTTTAACCTAAATAAGTTTAAAATTATCCTCAAAGAATACGGTAAAATTGTCTATACATTAGAAACATTCATAAGCGCAACGGACAATTACTCAGAAAGAATAGATCAGTTGAAAGAAAACAACAATCTTGTCCAGGTGAAGACTGTGCTCAAACATAAA
>NW_026685008.1:0-4064 GCF_943735745.2 Anopheles bellator | reverse complement strand
ATTATCGTATTGTTCCTAATTACTTTTAACTTACTTTGGCTATATTGGTTTCGTTTGTTTCTCGGTGTATTTCACCATTTTCGACAGACCAGCACCAAAGCGGCGGATGATCGATAACGTTATGCACAGTAACTCGCAGGCGTTTATGGCACAGCAGAAGGTGGAGGACTACATAAACTCGTTGCGCGTGGAGCCAAGCATTAAGGATATGATATATCAGACCATGCTAAAGCGAAGCTGTAGTTCGATGTATGGTGGCGACAGCAAACCCCGCTTTGAGGACAACTTCAGTAGCGGAAACTCGCACCACCTCTGATTTCTGCCGGAGCCGGCAACGACGTAAGTATGGTAATGGTAATAAGTAGCACCGCACCGTGCGTTTTATTGAATGACGAATTGGTAACGATTACAGCTTCCGTCAATGATTCCGATGTACCTAGGGGTGTAATCGATAATGGCTAGCAACGCGACAATGATGTATTCCGTGAATCTGTTCCCACACGGGTGACTCCACCCTCAACCGTATCCGGGGTTTGTTGAATTGAAAGTATGAATACTTTGAAAGCGCTGAACTGCCGAAGTTGCTGCACTTGCACGCCGAAGAGGCGCGTACCTGCCAAACAAGGTTTCGGAACATGCCAAACCAAAACAAAGAGCTGAACAAAACAAAGCAAACGATGCGCATTTACTAACGATAATTGATCAGAACAAGCATCTAGTGCAGCTGAAAGAAGATAAACGCGTTCATTGGGCATCTAGAGGGACGCGAAAGACTGGCGGACCGTGTGCGTTATTTGGAGACCACACTTATGGAAAAGGACAACGATGCCAAATTACTCGCTAGACGATTACAACTAAACACTTTTATAGGCATGCGATAAGCACTTTTTCTCACGGCGGAAACGTCCGAACAGGTCGAGGGTCGTGGTCCCGGGCAGCTGTCAACTGCGACAGGGCTGCTGAACTGTCGTTCGCTCGATCCACGTAAATAGGGACGGATCGAACGGTTGGATCACGTACACATTCTCCACACATATAGGTCGCTACATATCAGTACAGAGTGTTGCTCTTGCGTTGTTCCCAAAAAAACTATTATTAAAGATGGGTATTTTGAATTGTAGGACTGAATCAGTAATAAAAAGGCGATAAGACGTTAACTCTGTTTAGAAGTCTTCATCACTAAGATCCTGCTTTGAACTTCGATTGATTGTTGAGCTTTCCCTGGGCATTTTGGTGAGGCTTTCGTCTTCATCGTCATCGGTGCGAAGGCTACCATCCAGTACTGGAGACGGAAGAAGAAATTAATATGATATATATCGCCGTTGCCAGAGCGGACCGTTCGAAATCCCATGCACCACTTACATCCATTTTCTCCCATTTCCAAATCACTCTCAGACTCCCCGGAGCTCATCGAACTGTCGAGTGGTCCAAGCTCGTCTTCGATGCTGCCGATCATTTTGACACGCTCTTTGCCGCTGGGTAAGTCCTCACTAACGCGCGTCCGGAATCTGGTGGACGTCCGGTCACGGTTCAGCAGCTCACTTCTCAACACGCGTCGATCCGTTTTCAACTTCACGTCGTCGTGCTCATCGAATTCATCATCTTGCTCATGCCCATCTTCCGATTCTATTAGCCCTTCGGGCAGAATGGTCATGCTACTGTCGGTTATTCTGGCGATCGGAGACGTTGGCGTTGGGGTTCGGTTTTTGTTGATGATCTGTGCCCTTAATGTATCCATACATTTGACTCGCACTATATACTGCTCGTACAGTCCCTTTAGCTCCGCCTCTAGCTTCTCGAACTCTTCCAAATATGCCGGGCGTACTTTTTGTAGCGCTTGCAGTCGCTGCTTCGAGCGCTCCAACTCCGACGATTTTCGATAAATCTTGGACTCCAGGTTTGCGTTCTCAACCTTTACGGATTGCAACGCCGTTCTGATGCTGCTGTGCTTTGACTGTATGGCAGATATTGCATTTCTAATTACCTTTTCTGCCACCGACAACTCTAGTGGTCGAGTGGATTGTACGTTACGAATTTCTCGGTTTACCAACTCCTTCACGAGCAGATCATACAGCAGTGCGCCCTTATTTGTTAGCTCTGATGACAAACCCCTTACTGTTTTAAGGTCGTTGATTTTATCCGAAAAATCGATCTCTAAGTGCGATTTGATCGATTCTTCCTCCTTGCCGGTTACTTTGGGCGACGAGATGAGCAGTGTGGTGACTTTCAATAGCTCGAGCGAGGCAGCCGTAGAACTGGCGTACAGCTTTCTAGGATTCATTTTGATGCTTGACTTCGTAACGAGAAACTCGGTCGCCGAACGTATGAATAGTATGCGCTCCTGCTCAGTGCGAGATCCACCGGCCAGTGCCTGGTTTGGCTCCAATCGATTGATTAGCCACTGCAGCACATCCGAGTACGCTTTAAAGCTCTCCGGCCCGCCGTACGGTGTATTTAAAACGGACACTGGAATGTGATTCGGATATCCCAGCAACTTCAGCTGCTCCCCCAGATCTGCAAGAAAGTTGATTTATAAATGTAAAACTAAAGCGCCACTGTTTCAGTTTTATTCCCGCATATCACACCTCGCACGTCCTTAAACGCCATTGCGCGTCGAAACTTTGCGTATGTCGTATATCTTATTGCGTATATCTGATTTATATTGTTTCTCGGGTCCACTTTGTTTGACTTCCTGGCGTTTCCATGGTGACATAATTCCATGGTGAGTGGAGCTCGCCACTTATTGTATTGCCAGCATTAAGCATACCACATGACAACAAATTGAAAAAATATAGGCAACGGATCTGGATATTTTTGTCATAAAATACCATTAAAATAGGATGGCAAGGATCAGTGGACAAGATACGTGCGTTCAGCCTCCATTTAAAAGTATTGAGCAACGTGTGAGCCAACGTACTAAAAGGATTCTCTTCTGTGCTTGACGGTCCGATTTTATATGAGACGTTTCCAGTATATTGTCAGTACAAATCCATTCAAAGGGATGATTAATATGGTGTGGTTTACAGAGGTCGGAGGTCATAGGCAACGTGGTCCCTCAAAAGTCAGTTCTAAGACGAATATAAATATTATTATTATAATTAGTATTTATTGTTACAAAATGATCGCCGTTCAGGCTTAACAATGCTCAAAAGGAGAGAAAAAAAGAAGAAATACTTACAGACTAAAGAGGTATGTGGAAAATAAGGAGAGGAAGAAGAGGAGGGAGGAGATTATAAAAAGGAGTCAAGGAGACGGGAACGGAAGAGTGAAAGGGAGGCATTGAAGTCGAACAGGCTGCTCGCTTCGTTGAAGGCCGAAAGGGCACGCAGGAATGGATCGTTCTGACCGTGGCGAGATCGGCGAGGGGGAATCAGGAACAGCGGCCTATCCCGCAGATGTCGGGATGGTGCATAGAAATGGAGAGAGACGAGGAGATTAGGAGCGTCAATGTTTTGAAGAAGGAGATTGGCAACAGAAAAGTGCCCTGAGACACCAGGGATCGCGGATCTCAGATGCCATGCGAGTCACAAAGCCGAGGGCTTTGTTGGCTTTAGCCATGACTGCATCCACCTGAGGGGAAAAGGAGTGGGAGTCATCGAGTAGGACACCGAGATCCTTGATCGTAGACACCCTTGGAGAGGAGAACCATGGAGAGTATAGCTCTAAGTAAGTCTGGAGCTAGACTTACAGAAGGAAATGACACAGCACTTAGGAGGACATACCCCCCTATTATGAAACTCGAATCGAGAACTCGATCGTTGAGTGAATACAGTAAGAGAGAAAGCAGAATACAACAAGAGAGAAGGCAGAAAGAGAAAGCTACAGCAAAATGAACTCAAATCAACGTTCGAGTTTCGAGTTCGAGTTTCATAATAGGGGGGATTATTTAACGAACTGAGCTACCCTTATGAATATTACCCATACTTTGCGTTAAATGAATATGGGCCCTAGTACTAAACTCGAACGTTCATTTGAGTTCATTTTGCCATAGCTTTCTCTTTCTGCCTTCTCTTTTGCTGAATTCTGCTTTCTCTCTTATTATGTTCACTCTAACTGCAGGGCCA
>NW_026685007.1:0-4068 GCF_943735745.2 Anopheles bellator | reverse complement strand
GACAATTTGTTTCGGTTTTACTTGGCTCGCATCGGTATGGGACAAGCATTGCGCTGCTTGGTCTCGGGTGGTCAACCGTCCGGTGCCTTGGACACATCTTGCTTGCCGGTGGATATTTCTCGAGAATCGACATTCGAACTGACAGTGATAAATTCAATGTTATTTATGGCAGCATTATTGGTGTCCATCCAGCATCGTGCGGTGCGCTTATTGGGTTTCGCTGCAGCTGACATGACCTCTGCAATGGTCGCAGCCAGTTAATGGTTAGTGCTTTTCGAAAAAGTAAATAAGCAAACTTGAGTAGTATCTCACTCGAAGAGTCTAAGGCCTGCACAACGAGAAGACGGAGTCACTTTTGTATGTCAAAATATTCTCACGAAAGAATTTGTCCATTCTTTTAAGCTAACATTTTCTAACTTGTGCCACTTGCGTTCCTGTGATAAAAGGACCAGTTTATTTCATTCGGACATTTCAGCCAGCCATTAACACACATTGAGCACGAATGTAACCCTGTAAGCCGAGGGTCCTATCCATCCGACCCGAAACCCTCTGCCCTTTTGCCCTTTGGAATAATTGCTGCCCCTTTTGGTGGAATAATTCATCACCTGACGGCCCCGATCAGGGATATGCTTTAGTCTAATCGATCGATCCATTTTCACTGACCTCGAGCCCGCTTTCTCGAGAAGTACGAACGTCCCGACGAACCGTTAAGAATCCGCCTGCCCACCGTCATTTAGGATCAGAACAGTTTCCCAGCATAATCCATCTCCAATTCCACGGTGCTCCGGGTAAAACGTAGATAACTGTGCCCCAGTTAGTCGGTAGCGATGTAGGCCACGCTGACGGGCTCTCGTAACGCCGGTCGGTCCGTTAAATGGTGTCCAACGGGGAACCTCAGACGGCCTACATAATAGCGGAAAACGCGTTCGAAAAATGGTAGGAAACAATCCCCAGACGCTCGTTAGTCTTACAAAGGCCACGGGCGCGCTTGGCGCTCCCGTGCCAAGGATAATATTCATTTATTATTCGGCCAGCCGGCCGAACCCGGTCGGATCGGCTCGATTTTTTTGGGCGACTTAAGACGCCCCATTTTCCCGGGCCGCTCAATGAGTCCCCAAAGGTGCATCCTGATGCTGGTTTGCCGAGGGCGGTTCGAGAAGGGAGCCTGACTTCAGTAAAACGTACATGAGCGCTGGAGATAATCGATTTCGAATTTGCCCCCTGGAAACACCGGAAGCGTCCGGCCGGAAAAAGAAAAACAATGCAATCTTGGTACAAGGTCGTTGGCGATTGGGTCTCTTCTTCCAATGGGCCGTGCCGTGCCGTGGCGCATAACGGCCCTCTAGGAGGGCTCTTTGGGTTGCGATGTGTGTTGTTTCGTGTGTATGCTTTCCGCCGGCCCGCGACCTCTAACTCTTGAGAAGGGTACCGTCGTGAAATGGGCTCCCAACCGTAAGCCTTAAGCTGCTCTTGCGGCCGTTAACCGGTCGCCGAGCATTAAATTGAAATATTCTCCCATGAAAAATCAATTCCATGCGATTCCAAGGGGTTCCGGCCGGCTATACTGTCAATGGTATATCGGGGAGCCGTTTGAGGACCCGTGTCGCTCGAGCATTGCCAATGCCAATCGATGCCACTCAGCTCGTGGTGTGTTGCGATTTGATAATTCTTAAACATTTTTTCGCACTTTCGCACTGAGAAAACCCATCGAATGTGGGCTAGCGGACTTTAAAAATCGGGAACAACCAGGAACTTCCGGCAACAGCATAGCACAGTTGGGTGAAGTTTCTGCGTTTATTCTGCCTGCGGGGCTTTCAATTGATTTTTCCGACATGAACAGAACGCGGGCAGAAAAGAAAACGCCAAAAGGATCAACTCCGTCACCGGTAGGAGAAAGGCTCCCGGGCACCGAGGGCACGGGGAAGGACCGGAGATACTAGACGGCGACCGAAAAAAAAAAACAGGTAAAACCGAAAAGGGATCAACGAAGATCCTGGGCGCAAAAGGACACAAAAGAGACGCGGGCCGCATACAACGGAAAGGATAATAATGGATTTTCGTGCGGCGAGAGCTAAACATTAAAGGCAGGACGCCCAAGAATTCGGTCGCATTCGCGGCGACTCACGCAAATCGGGCGGGGAGCTGCGTAACAAATGTTTTTCTTTCATTTTTGGGGCCCCGGATTTTGTGCCCGGAGTTTCGCTCGGGCAAAATTACAAAATTTAATTTGGGCAAGCTGCTTCTGTCTCGCCCCTCGGTTGTCCCGTAGCCGTTTTTCCGCGTTTTCTTTTGGCGTCACGGCGAGAGTGAAAAGTATTTCAAAAATACATTATGTTAACCCCTTTTTTTGAGACCTCCCGGGTGAAGGGTTGGTGCCGCCCGATCATAAGTTGCCGCCTCGAAAGATTAATTTTCACATCACCATCCCGCCTATTGGGCGGTGCCCATACAAGAAGACGATACTCTTGGGCGACGTTGCTCCCTTCGGTTGGGAAGAAAAAAAGGGCTAAGCCCATCCAACCATAACAAAAAGCGGAAGACGCAGATTGAGCAATTAATCAACGAAATTATGCCAGTAATTATGGATTGATCATTTTGCGCGCGGAGAACCTTTTTGCGACGATTTACGCCTTGCGATGTAAATGCCCTGAACAGAGTCATGATTGCCGCTGTTCCTGTTGCGTCCTAGAGTTGTAATTTTGCTCTCAGTTGCTCACAACATTTTCCTCTGAACTGGCTTCTTAATATGAGGCACGAGCATGATTTTTTTTCATTTTCATTCACGACCCCTAATACTTCAAAAGCACTAATTCGCGTGCGATGTAATGGATCCTCGATTCGGCTGTCGCCACAAACACGTGTTTGCACGGCTGCGAGTTGCTTTTATTCGAATAAAAATCTTCATACTGAGAGCCACACATGTTCTCACCATTATCGAAAAAGGTGATAAATAATACTGAAAACAATTTAAGACAACATCAATCCCGAAATTGCTAACTTTAATGTGAAGCGCACCATATCAGGCAACGTAGTAAATGATGTCTCACTACTTAAACCATCTGACATTATTTTCTTTGAGCTCACTATTTAAGAAGTATTTGAAGAACTAAACAACCTCTAATGCGATGCAAATCTGCAAAGATATTCAGCGTTTCAAATTCTCCGGATAAGCAATAAGCGAATCCTTCAAAACGAACTATATTTTTGAAATGATTTAAAAAACTGAGCAAACATCATGATATTTATTGCAGTTCGTCCTCCAATTCAGAATAAAAAATTGAACAAACAGACAGAACAGAACAACAAACAGAGAGAGCGAAACAAGAAACTTGTAAGGTAACGATCAAAATAACGTGTGGCAAATACGATTGAATCTTATGCCTCTAACGAAAAGAAGTCTGTCTAAATTTATAGAAAAAAAAACTGTGCAACATATTTGTCTATTTGTCAGCTCGTGCAAGAAAATGAAAACGCTCATAAATATTTGGTGTGTGAAAAATGAAACCCTTGGCGATGGAGCGTAACATAAGACAAAAATAAGCTTAGCATCTCCGAAGACGCCAAATCACTTAAGCTGGCCGCTCGTTCGATAAAAATCAGAACAACGTTCACAACTTGTTGATAACTTTCATAATTTTCGTTTTCAATCTTCTCGCACTAGAGGCCGGCCACTTGCTAAAGTCCTACGAGACGTGGTGAATCTACGAAGTGAGAGCATTCACGACACATTCGGTGGGAGCCAGGTTTCATGAACCAATTAGGCGCAGTACTTTTCGGCACTGTGACTGACTAGGTGTCGAGGAGCGTGACTGTACTTTGGCCCTTCCATTAAGGGGAGAAGCGACGGTACGACGGTATGCCGCCGCCCCGCTCACAATTGGGATAGCATTAAATGGACTCAAAACTCCGAGGCGAAGGACCATCGCCATTCGGTCGGGCCCCGATTGCGTTATCTTTCGCGCTAAAGTGCGTCTTAATTTTTGATTACATTTCAATGTGATTTGATTCACTGCAGAGCGGCGACGGCAGGAGCAAGTACCAGAGAGTACCCCATCAACTTCCCCCGGG
>NW_026685006.1:0-4072 GCF_943735745.2 Anopheles bellator | reverse complement strand
TACAAATTAATTTTACGCTAGTTTTCACGCTTCGTGTGTCCCCGCAGTTAGAATAGTATCCGAGTGGACGATAAGATCCACTGAACGTGATCGTTTTAACGAGAGTCACTAGCGCTTCGATGGGACTGTCACTAACGACTTGTAAATTTACATTTTAAATTATTTAAACAGGATTCGAATTATAATAGCTGAAATTGAACTTGAAGTTGAATTGAGTTGAACTTGAATTCATAAGCTATGTGATTAAAACCATGTGAAATTGAACCTCGAGTGGATTTTAAATAGTTTGCTACTTGGTTTTAGACTAGTAGATGAAAGTTAGTCAACCTTTACCTAATCGTCCCGATTTCAACGAAAACAGACAAAAACTGCTGTAAGTCATTGAACTGTTTTCGTAAAATAACACACTATACAACATGTTGAGCATTTTTTCTTTGGTTTCATTACAAAAATTATAAATATAAACTTATTATAAAAATAATAAGTAAACTCACAACTCAATAGGATCGATAGAATTGCGACAACACAAACATAGTCAATTGGAGCAAAACAAGATTATAAAGTGCGTTGTTCGCACTGCTACTACGGAATCCTCGCCACTGTAAGAAAGTTGTTCACAAGAATCAAGGCCAACGGGGGGCTCGTTGCTGTCGATGTCAAAATACGTGCAGCGGGTATATAAGCCACGCCAAACATTCCCAAAAATCATTCGCAATCCTTTCGCTCACCTGTTAACAATCCGATTCAGGAGAACCTTCTGAAGTAGTCAGAGTAGAGCAAGTTATTGAAAGAACCACTAAAAGCAATCGGTGCAATGGTGTTCAAGGTAACTATATTCTAGACATCCTTATATCGGGTTCTAGTCACCCACACTCATTTGTATTCCTTTCGGATCGCACACAATAGTTCGTCGCATTCGCAACACTGATCGCTGCCACCAGCGCAGGGCTACTTCCGGTTGCTCATCATGGAGCCATCGCGACGTCCCACTCCACTATCCAGCACCACGCTGCCCCAGCTGTCCACTACCACGGTGATCTCCATGCTTCACCCGCCGTCTACCACCATGCTCCGGCCATCGTCAAGACCATCGCCCAACCGACGATCGTCAAGTCCGTAGAGCACCACGCCCCGGCCAACTACGAGTTCTCCTACTCCGTCCATGATGAGCACACCGGAGACATCAAGAGCCAGCACGAAACCCGTCACGGAGATGAAGTGCACGGTCAGTACTCGCTGCTGGACTCCGATGGCCACCACCGCATCGTCGACTACCATGCCGACCACCACTCAGGATTCAACGCCGTCGTGCGCCGTGAGCCCACCAATGTGAAGGTCCTCCAGCCAGTGCACAAAGTGATCGCTCAACCAGTGCATGTCCATGCTCACCATGCTGCCCCGATCGCTCATCATGTTGCTCCCGTCGCCCACGCTACCTACCAACACCATCACGCCGCCCCGATCGCCCACCATGCCATTCCGGTCGCTCATGCTACCATCCAGCATCACCACGCGGCTCCTATTGCCCACTACGCCGCGCCGATCGCTCATCATGCCGCCCCGATTGCGCATTCGTCGTCGAGCATCGTGCACGGCCATAACCACCTGAGCCATCACCATTACTAAGTAAGGTTTGGTGCTTAAAATGTTAATTATTCTACACAGCGAAAAGTAAAACATCAGCATAAAACACAGCAAGATCTTTTCATTCTGGTTTGATATGTATTGTCAAAAAAATATTGGATCAAGTGCACTTAACTTATCCTTTATTTATTTTGTTTATTCTCTTGGAATGTTATCGAACCACACATATAGCCTTTAGCAAGTAGTTCCAATTGTTATAAATTACGGTGTTATTATACTTCCAACTTGCTGGCAACTTCATCGAACGCGCTCATGAATGTTTGTCGATGTTGGTCAAGAAAATATGTTATTTCTAAAACTTTCGCCCGGTTGCGTTTAATTTCAGAACTGTAAAAATACATACATTAGAGAAGTTAATGAATAGTATAGCATCCCATCCATTCAATAACCTACTTCTGAAGATCATCGCACAGTTCCTTAACCCAGTTTCGGCTACGCGTTATCAGCTTATCTTCCCTAGCGTCTATCAACTGCATGTGCTGATCTCGCATGCCTGCGGCCATGTTGCTTATGACATCTTTGTCGTCCAAAGACTGGAACAAGAAATATAGAAGCATTTTCGGTTAGGCTCACTAGCGCTCGCGCGATACCCCAATTACCTCCTTCAACGCATCCGGGAGTCTGTCGGCCTGGCCGGACGCAGCCTTAATGGTCACAAATTGCTGCACAGTATCCACCAACGTGTCGCTAAAGTTGATCTCTGCCTCTCGCAACAACACAAACTGCGCTTGTGCAAGCTCAATGAACTCATTGGTCATTTCCTTAATAGTGTTTTCAAACGTAAAGTTGCCCTCCTGCGCCCAAAAGAGTACCAAAATTAGCCAAAAAATCCAGCCACGTCCTAACTTCAGTAAGTCAGCACCTCCGTTCGTTCAAACAGCTGCATTTCGATTCCCATCAAAGTGTGCCACGTGTCCTCAAACAGGGAGTTAAAACCGCTTTTGCATAGGTTCAGCTCATCCAGCAGCTTCTCGGTATGCGGGTTGTATGTTTTGCTGTTCAGGTCTTTTCCTCTCAAACTGGCCACTATTTCTTTCGCTGCAACCGACATCTTGTTGTACGATTCTATGAAATTATTGATGTACCTGCAATAGGAGGGACGTACAACTGATGATTACAAATCAAAAAACACATGTTAACGACACTCACTTTTGACCCAGCAACTGTGCCTTCTTCCGTTCATCCCGTATACAGCGATTGTAGAGCTCGATTTCCGCTTGCCGTTTTTCATGTTGCTCTAAACCTGTCCTGTATATCTGTTGCGTGAAGGAGTAAGCCTCGTTCCGGTAGCTGCAAATGGTAAAGATTTGAATTGCGTGTTCCTTGACTGCACACAAAGCTCAGTTACTCGTTTTTCAAATCCAAGGCTTCGCTGCCTATGGTCAACAGTGCTTCGCCCTCCGGGTCGTTCCCGAACAACGTGTCAAACAATTGGTGGCCATTCAAATGTTCAACAAAACTTTGCGAGAGTTTAATTTCGTCGTCCCGTTCCTTCGCGACCCTCGCACGTTCGATTATTTCTACACGTTCGTTTTCCAGGATCTCGATAAGCTCGCGTCTGGCATTGAATGTTAAACAACGAAAGTATGTAGAGGAAATTAAGTTCTCGACTCGACTCTCGACTTAACTCTCCATAACTTACTGAAACAACTCCTTGCCAGAATCTCGTTCGTGCTGGCGGATCAATACGTATTCGTAGTACTTCAACTGCGGCAACAAGGTGGCCAAATAAGGGCGCAACGGTTTGGAGGTATCCTGGGCGATAGGGTTTTCGGCCAAGTTGAGTGACCGTAGGTCTTTCAGAAACCTTAGCCGCTCCAAACCTTCCAGGGTGCCAATATTATTCCTTCCTACACTGAAGATAACCAGCCTCTCCAGCTTGTCTACGTTTTCGATGCGCGATATGCGGTTGCCGTAGAGTGAGAGAATTCGTAAATTTTCCAGCTTCTCCAGATTTTCGATTTTTTCGATATAGTTAAACGAAAGATTCAATTCCTTTAGCTTCGACAGTCGGGACAGGTTTTCGATTTTGTCAATCTTGTTGAAGGACAACGAAAGCACTTCCAAATTTTTCATCACCCAAAGATGGTCAATTTTGAGGATACCTGCGAATATAGATCTTATTACCATATGGCCTCCAAAAACTTGGGGCGTGTTCCAGCCGTCTCTCACTTTGAAACTCGAGACGAATGACGGTGACGGTCTCGAGATGCAATTGATTCAACAGCGCCAACCGGCCGGCCTCTCCTTTATGACCTTGCTCCAGAATCGCTTTGGTGAGCATTTCATTGCTAATTACGCCAGGTTCAAGTTCCTTGTTGAAGGTGGAATCAGTCGCGAGTGTACTTTCGGTCATTTTTTTATGCAAGCGAACGAAACGGTGACACGAAATGTGCAGTAAACTGCATAAGAGACGACCACGTCACAG
>NW_026685005.1:0-4092 GCF_943735745.2 Anopheles bellator | reverse complement strand
ATTTGAATGCTTCCGATCCTGGTCGTTTGTATCCCCTATAGAACCTGCAATCGGTTTAAACAAAGAGCTCAAAACTTTTCATCCGCAGAAGTGGGAAAGTATCCTTGAGGTTTAGACGATGAACACTGAACTACTAATGCTCATTGACTGACTAGGGCCATTGACTCCACAACCCCAGGTCATTGTGACTGACAGATGACCGCTTTTAGGATACCGTGAAATGCTACTATTTCTAATTCCCTGTTGGTGATGATTATCTCCTTCACAAAAATTGTATGCTAAGCTTCGCAAAAATTGTATGAAGCAAAATGTTACTTTCTTGGGACGCCAAGTCATGAATTGTTAAGAATTGTATTCGAAAATTACTCCAGGAACCCGAATACTGGGTCGTAAAGAGTTTGTTATACTCTGAACTACGGTAAAATTAATGACCTCAACCTCGTTCCTGGGCTACAGAGCAGAATTTGATCGGAGCTGTTCCTGTAAAATTAGGCACCAGTTCAGCTAAGCACGTTCGGGAAAACAACAAAGTGGCAAAAAAAACGCCACCAGCTAGCGAAGAGTTCACCATGTCGGACATGGCGAACATTTGCAGCTGTACTAATTCTTTCGTTTCTCTCGTCCGTTTAAATGTCCACATTTAAACTCTTTTCTCGTACGATATTGAAGTTCTCTAGCATTGCTTATCACATAGAGAACAGTGCGAGTTCTAGTTCCATATGACTTGGAGCTAGTTTGGATGCTGCTATTCTTTGCTAATTTACTCCTTTTTGTTGCAAAACGAAACTAATTATATCCGATTATCTCCTTCGTTTCAGGTAAGCACCACCCTTTGGATTAGTGAACAAACGGCGTTTGAACTTTGCTAAATAAAGGACCATATATTCAACAACACCGTCACGTAAGTTGACAGAACAACCAAACCTTTCTCAAAGTCCGTATGAAGCGATACTAAAGCGGTTTCTGATCTGGACCAATCTTCAAAGAAACGAACAAACTTATGTTCAAAGTCGAAGTAGGTCCCAAACTGTATATGACGCCAGTCAACCGTTGGTCCATAAAGCTCACCGTGCACTGCACCAACTGACGACGGTACTCGGTAAATCCGACAGTACCTGACTGACAGAGTAAGGCTGCTAAGGCAAGTCTCTAGAGCCAAAGCCACCCTCGGTTCGGATGACGATTATTTAATGCTTCTTGATCGTTCACACGGTGGCACTTTGCAGGCCTAAAGAGTTCTCAGGGCATTCATCAAGTTTCCTCCAGCCAAAGTCGCAATGCAGTATTTCACGGCGATGCACCTTGCCTTTCAGCTCGACACTGCCATTGCTCCGGCTACGCTTTGCTTTCGTAACTCCTTCAGCATTTTGTGGGAAACGGAAACGGAGACGGGGTTTGTCGCATTCTTTCTGTGACTTGACTGTGTCGCGGAACCGTCTGGTGTGCTTAAGGACACTTAAAAAGCCATACGCAATAACGGACGAAAACATAAAACCACTTGCTTTGTGGAACGAGAGAGTCCTCGCCGAGTGGCCTCCGTGGTTTCGAGACGATGTTCTAGCCATCCTAGGCTGCATCCCAGAACAACACTATTAGCCCAGTTTTGCAGAACTGTCGAGGATCTTGACACTGATGTGCTGGCTCAGAAATTGAAGTAATAAAAAAGGCGGCAGAAAACAAACCAAAAACCATCGTCATGTTATATGGGCTATTTGAACACCACAGTGGACCGTGGTGGCCATTTTGAGGTCCCACAAGTACGTCCGAACAACAGTGCAGCATGGCGAGAAATCGGGACATGAGGATAAAAAAATGACCAACTTTGTTCTCAGTGCACGTAAAACTCCCATTTCCATTGCCAGAGCATGTAATGCATTTACATATTTTTTCTGTCACCCGTCGACTACAGAGAGCCGCTGAGTGTTCTCAAGAGGGCCATATCCGATGACATACGCATCGGTGATTCTCAGCACTTCTCAAGCTGGTTGTTTGACGATTTCGTGTGATTTTACAACGTTCGTTTCGGAGCATTTAGCTAGGTCATGCCTTATAGCAGAGTTGCCGGTACATAAAACTCCACTTCCGCTGGCTGCTATGCCTCCTCTGAAGCGTTGCATCCTTAAAAGTGCATCCAGATGGCAGCAAGTTCCGGTCATAGACCGTCGGTTTGCGGTCTCCAAGCGAAGGCAATGCGAATTAAACGGACGTCTCCTAAATATGAGGCTGTTGGTGCCTTTAGATCTAATTATTTCTGTTGGGTGCATGACATTATCTTCTAATCGGACCTTAATTTTCCCAATTTCCGGACTGTTGATCAGTGACATCGAGGGGCAATGCTCATGAGCGAGGGAATCGATAGTTTTCAATTCTCTCTCAAGAGATAGCCCAGTATCGATTCGCTTCGGAAATGTGTGCATTTCAGTTTTCGAAACAAACCGCACAAAAAACGGGGTGGTCAAATGGATCAAATTATGATCAATCACTTTTTAATTCGATCAATTCATTAAACGGTCTTCATTCGCCCGGAGCTCCGCTATATGGTGGCGTTCGAAATGGCAATGGAGTAGTTCCAATTCTTTGATGATTCCCGATAGTTTTCCCGCGTATGATCCGTCATATCGGTCACGTGGGGAGAGAGAACTTCCCGGTGTTCACCTCGCAAGCTACATCAAATGTAGTCCGTGGTATCCCAGCTGGTCGTAATCGGTATTTAAGACACACAGGAAGCGACAACCGGGACACCTTGTCCACGTTTTTTGCATGATGTGCGAGTTTTTCAGGCCAGTCGCACCAGCCCTGGGGTCGTAATTTTGCAAACAATTTTATCAGCTTCTGCTCCGTTAAGTAAACCAATCATAACCCTCCCCCGACGAAGCTTATGGGCGATCCGGCCCGCTGATGGGTCCCAAAGGACCCGGAGGGCCACCGTTGCTGTTTGAAATTCGATGTCCATGTTAGAAGCTGGGGTTGCATGATTTAAGGCCCCCATTTTTTGTTGCTGAATGTAATCGATTGACTCGGCTCGGCGATCGAGCAAGGGTTTGTCACACGGTGCCCAATGCACCCACCCCAAAGTACCAACGGGTCCATTTCCGGTTCGCTGGTGCGCCTTATTTTATTGTATGTTCTCTCGCTCTTTTTCTTTTTTATATGCATTTTTGTTGGTTACTGTTGGCCATCGCTACATCTGCCAACATTTAAAAGCGGCCTCAGAGCACCCTCCCATGCAGCGACCCGCAGACACACCCACGTAATCGGCATTTCCGTTCCGTTGTTTCATGTGTGTGTTTCTTATTTTTATTTGCGTACGTGACACATACACACCGACCGTCACGAGAATGTGTTTCTGGATTTTATTAGCATAACAAGAACAGGGCGTTGCTAGGCTACCGATTAGCCGTGATGGCACCCCTTTGGTTACGGGGGTTGATCGTAAGACCTTCTACGTATGAGTCATTGTATGGGAATAGCAGAACAATCGACTCTTTGGACGGTTGGCCAATCAATTACGCCTCAAGTACAGATAAAACCCTCCGAATGTTACGATCAAATAAAAATCCAATAAATTAATCGCTGTAATGAGTCTTTCCGTTTGTGGGGCTGTGATGTTGCTCCATGCTGCTATCATCAAACAAGTTTTGCTCCAGTTTATGCCCGTGGTTTTGTAGAATAATTTAATGACATTTGTTTTCCTGCAAAAGGACACACAATCATCTTAAAATGCCTGGCCCCTATCATGCATTTCAAAGACCCTGCTATCATCAACACAGCAGGTACAACTCTACCTTTACGGATATGGGCGCCCTTCTACATAATCGTTTGCACGCAATTTCGCGACTTTTTCATACACTCCGACCATGCGGGGTCTCGATCGCTGTCAGACCGCCAGTTGACGACCCCTAAACCGCGAGAACCGCGCAGATGGCTTCGTTCATCTATTTATGTATCCGTCACACCATGCACACGTAACGCAATCGCTTTGAAACGTCCCAGTGCTGTTTTTTATGATAATTATTTTACAATGAAAATGTTCTGACGCTCCGAGATATTGTTATTGTAATTTACACCGCCCAACGGCCCTACACCTGGGTT
>NW_026685004.1:0-4093 GCF_943735745.2 Anopheles bellator | reverse complement strand
GTGTTTTTAATTTTAAATGGTGTTTGAAAATTGCTGCTGCGGTTTGAGTCTTCTAGATGGTGACTAAATGTTGCATAAGTAAACAGAAAATAGAAGGACACAATGCATTTGAATAAGTTGCTTAGTAAATGAATGAATATATTACATTAAAAGAAAAAATGTGTGCGTTCATTTCTCAACTGCTAACTGTCTGCCTGTAGTTTGTAGAATATTTAAGTAATGTTATATGATAATGTAGTTTTGAAAACAATATATAATAAATTGCTGTTTACAAAATGATTTGACTTATTCCAATACTACTTTTTGTAGTACGTGACTACGAAGGATGCAATTTGGCAGTTCAGTTCTAGAATAGAGGGAGTCACCACGAAAAATTTAGTTCTGCAAATACTTGTCCGCCACATTGGTGTGTTCTTCGTTTCACCAACTTTTTCATACACCGTTTCATTAGCAGTTTCATTGACCAGGTGCACAAAAATGTACGGCAATCAGTTGAACGCTGAAAAAGGGGAACTGGTTCATTCACTGGCATCAGGAACTGCTGGTCGCCAACTAACTGCTAATCAACTTCCGGTGTTGGGGTGTGTAAAAAACCAGAAGCTAGTTCATCCCGCCAAGGAACATTGGCCGTATCGAAAAAGTAAACGTTTAACATTTCAAACTTCTACAAAACCCCAGCATTCTCATATGTGTCACGCACACACTGCCGAAAAGGATGACAGCGATAACACTCGATTCCGGTACATTCCGTGTAGCTTCCAGTTCTGATCTCACTTCCGTTGCGCTAGGTCACCGCTTGGCTCCAATTTGGCAAGGACATCGGAACGTGCCCAACCGGAACGATCGATCATGTCACAAGCTTCTCCTTTGCTCGCCATGTCCATCATGGATTTTGCCCTCGGCGTTTCGGACGTTCTGATGTTCGCATCGTTCCGCTGAAGAGGTCCGTAATTCATAAACCTTTTTAAAATTGACGCCACATCGAGCACGGTGCAGCCGAGAAACCAGAGTACAGCATATCGGCCACCGGTGGGATATGGCAAAACGAATGGTGAATCACTCGTCACCGCAAGCACCGGTCAGTATCGAAACCGGATACGTGACATGGCTGGACACACACTTCATCAATAAACATTCTGTTTTACATTAGCTCCAGGTTCGGCCGGGTCAGCACAGCCTAATGGCGGATATTTCGGAGGCCAAGGAGCGCGGAACGAGACACATTTTTGCGCGGTTGACAGCGGCGGTTGCGTTTAATCAACGGTTCGCAATCCACGTTTGCATTCTACGCAATGAGGGCCAATCTCCTGATACTAACGTATGTCAAGTGCCATTAAGTCTGGGTCCTTGACAACTTTGTGTGGAATTTGCATTGCAATGATATGAACTTAATGCCGGTTCGGATAGCAGTGCTTCAACCTTGCTGTTTGGATTGTCCTGAAGTGCACCGTTTGTGTAATGCGATGACGTCAAAAACAAATTGCCATTTTCCGACCTTTTAGGAACTTTTAATTGCATTCATCATTTATAGATGAAGTTATTTTAAGGTTAGAATCAAATTTTTGTAGAATATTTATTTGAATAGATTCGTGATGCTAAAATAAAACCTCTGAATAATTGCTTAGCAAATAATTAGCGTTTTTATACTCTGGTATGCTCTTTTGATTGCGTTCTACTGAAATACAAAATATGTTATTGTTTGATATCAACTTTGCCATAATCTTTTAATTGCTGTTTTCCGACCAATGGAGAAACGCCATGATCATATCCCATTCTGCCCACGATAACAAAATCGTTCGTACCCGTATCGCTGCACGTTTTAACTACAGCAACAGTCCGCGGAAGAAGCATTCACATTGCATGTGGTCATTTTCTAGCCCTCTAGCCCAAGAGCACATCAACCATAGTGATGGAAATATCAGTCAAAAAATGAATATAGACCGAAATTGGTTGAAGCGAAATAAAAATTAATTTTACAGCGGAACTGGAGAAACTGATGCCCTTTCCAATCACCGCGAATTTGACAGTACAACCTGTCACCGAAGCTCGGAACATTGGTGACTGTCCCGTAATGATACGCGGGAAAAAACAGAGAGCTACAGTCATAAACCACCGAATAAATGTAGAACCGTGCAGTCAGTGCAGCGTGAAAATCACGCAACCATGCCAAGGGCTCCATATGCCATCGAGCGTGAGGCCCTCGGTTCGGCTCTGGGTTGGCTTGGACCGACCACACGGTGGCCATCCACGGCCGGAAAAAGAGAAAACATTAACGCACAATTATCTACCGGCGTTCGGGTTTCCGGCTATCTGTCTACCAGAATTGCTCCCAATTTTTACGTTTCTTTTAGTTTTCCGCTTCGCATTCGGACGTAATTTCTTCTTCGATTTTCATCGCTCACCAATTCCATAATTCGACAACCGTAGGTAAAACTTCGGTAGGGAAATTCTGAGCAGGGAAATCATTCACAGTATGATAACATACTTGCCTAACGCCCGGTTCTGGTCGAGGCCATTCGTGCGAGGCGGAAAATGATGCAAGCCCATGAACTCATAATTAGAGGAAAAGGTTTTCTGGTCGGTGGTTTCCAGTTGGGGGTTGGTAGAATAACAGCTCTAGAGGAAATTTCAATGGGCACAGTGAGGCGAGAGGGCAAAGTGGATGAAAGGGAAATACAGATTCCGGAAACAATTACTGTGCGTATAGTGCACTCTTTCCGCAAAACCAGATAAAATAAATGGACGGAAACTGAAAGTACAAGCGAAGTACTAAACGTAGACATGAGTAATGAACGAGAAAACAAAATTAGGCCAAGTGTCTGTAATGTAATAGAATGCTATTGTAAACTGGCGCGTAGAGAATTCAGTTTTTAATGTAAAGTTCTTGCTTAGAATAAATTAAAATGCTCAACGAATAATTAGATTAACTTTTATGACGCCTTTTTTGGAAAAAGTTATTTATTTTAAAACGTACATCAACAATTGTTTTCAATAGTTTGCGCGGTAAAGTAGCAAAAAAACAATTCCAATGTAGCTATTAATGAGCGAATAATATACCAGGAACGTGGCAAAATGGTACAAGATTAATGGTTCGCAAATGAAAATAAACAACAATAAAAAGGATGTTTTACCTCTAACATGGCTTTTTCCATTACATCAATTTGTTCAACAACATGTGTTTACTCTGTCTCTATATTCTCTTCTTGTTTTCCGTAGATCGGATCCTGAATGATTCAATAAAAAGAGTTCAATGGAATCAATCCTACGCCTTGTGGACGATGGCTTGCGCATCTAAACAAACGCAACAAGTGACACGTGCTCGTTGTCCCACAAGCACTTTCCATAGGCAGGAAGTTGTCCGTACGCTTCCGGCTGGCGATTGTCGAGTTGCTGGCCGGCGGTAAAGCTGAAAAGAATCACACTTCTACAAGAAGCGGACGTAGCGACGTACTACGATTGAGGCGTAATCTGGTGCCTGTGTCGTGGATGCCCCCATCAGTGAACGAAGCCGGTTTTTAGATGCAGAGGAGCGCCGCTAAGAGCCGCTTTGGGGAAATAAAGCCTAATTGAAGCGCGTAAGCGACACAAAAGTAAATAAACGCGAACTGGTAGCAAATGGCCGGAATAGACCGCCAAAGGCCTCACATGCCTTGTCCATCATCCGCCTAGAGTCGCTGCTGGCTGATACAAACCGGCCCGAGCAACATAATCACTTGGTTTGACTTCTGAACCCACGAAGGCCCTCGCCGAGAAGTCGTCCGCTGCGCTTGTTCAAATAGCGCACGACGAGGGATTTACTCATTTGGCAGGAAAACAAATGGAAAGAAAGCAACGGAAAAGATAAATCAAAAGACCTCATCTCGGTTTAGGCCACAGCCGCCGTTATAGCATCATCCGGTAGCATCTTCTCTTAGTATCCAGCGTCCGGATCACTTGCGGGAGTGGCTCTCCATTCGCCTCAAAAAACCGAGCCAGCCGTTCGCGTATGGCGCTTGGTTTAATTACACTTTTCCGGTTAGAAACTGCCCTTGTTGGTGCTGGGGCGCTGCATCACAGTTATTCACGCTCTTGATATGACCGTCGGACTGGTGGC
>NW_026685003.1:0-4094 GCF_943735745.2 Anopheles bellator | reverse complement strand
AATTAAGTTACTACAACACGAAACCGATACGTTTGCCATTCACTCCGGTCTTACGTAATATGCTTCTCCAACTTCAACAACGCTATGTCGTGGTACCTGGCATTGTACCTGTGCTGCGGATGGCGGATGACCTCCGCTATGTTGAACTGCTGCGCGTACGCATCGTCCGTATCGTTGTACAGATCAATGTCTCCGAAACGTACCACATCCGGGGGCTTATCGCTGGGAAAGATCAAGATCAAGTAGTTTAGGAATCTGGAATATTTCCATTTTTTGCCGACTTACTCCAAATCTTTAGCGCAATGTGCGGCGGTAAGCACGTAGTTCTCCCAGATCAACGATCCGCCACAGCTCCACAGGATGCTGCCATCATCTTGCCGCCATCCGATCGCGCCCATGTGAGCAAACTCTCGAAAATACGCCGGTACACCGAACGCAGGTGCTATAGGAATACTCCCTCCTTGGCTGTAATGCCGGAAGTGGCAGTCTTTCGTCGGAAATTGTAAGAAATCTTTATTGACTGAAAGTGTTTCAGAGCGGCAATAGCATACCATCCAACGACTCGCGCTCGTTCGGCATCAGCGCATCTTGCAGACGTTCGTTCAGCTGCGTGCGGACTGGCGAAAGATCGGAATAAACTGAAAGAAATATTAATTATTCTGTGAGATAAAAACGTAAGCAAATATCGTCGGCACACGGAAGGCACAGTACCCAACCCAATACACAGTAATGCCGATGCGAGAAATATTAAGTGCATCACGACGCGTAGTCAAACAGAGACTGAAACATTTCGCTTGCTAGTGGCATCCTTCAGGAAACAGGCCGCGAGCTTCTGGCAACCGGCAACATGAGCCAACCGGTTTTATGCGCACAAGAAACAGACAGAGCGAGAAACAAGACAGCGGATGCGGAGGGGGTCGCTGTACCTAGAACAATCGACCGGGAGGGATCACTGGTTCTTGATCCTGAAGGATGGCTGGGGTAGGCCAAGTGCTTCCGCATTCTTTTCGGACCATAGGCCCCTCATAAACAAGAGAAGGGGGAAAACGGACGGCTCGTTGTGTGCCTAGGCACGGCATGAAAGGTGATCGACCGAAAAAGCGGGTTTTTTCTTATTCTCAAGAGACGAAGGCGCCTGCAGCCTTAGTCCCCCCTTCCGAAGCAAAGCCGGAAACGGTGGTTCCAGAAGGGGTAAAATGGAGAATCAAAGTGAGTGGTGGTTTAGTGGGCATGTCCCCTCGGGGGAGCGTCCTACACAGACCCGTAAACCCGTAATCCGTGGCGTACCACATTTCCGAACAGTGTAAAACAAATAAACAAAATAAAGTGAAAAACAGTAAATGAGACGACTGCGAAGGCAGCGCTTTGGTGAGCAATTCGAACTAACTGAGTTACAGGACCCAAAACAATATACGCAAATACCACAGAAGTCAAAGTGGATCCAAACCGATCATCGAAAAATACCAAACCAGCGACAATTACAAAAGCAGATGGGGTGTGGAAACATAGTGAAACCACAACATAGATTTCTTGGGTGACCGAAAAGGAATCGAGCCCTGAGCCCTTACCAACGTAAAGCTGTCCACATGTGCCGGCTAGACTCTTCTCCACGCGGTCGTGCTCGGATATGTATTTATACGAATTAATGTCTGCAGGTTTTGGGGCGGCGATCGAGCTGGCGACGCCTGACGCGGTCGGAGTCTTGGTGTGGAGGCTCTTGTATCGTTGGTGGGCGTTTGCCGCCCAATTGATTATCATAAGAGAACGGTTGAGAATGTGGTCTGCTGGAGATGGACAGGATGGCCTTCACAGATCAAACAACAGAGGCAGCGAGAGAGCGACATCGACGTCGAGGATGATAACGCTGTCCAGGCAACCGATTGCAGAGCTCTCATAAGTGGAACCGCTGATGCAGATGTGGCGATGACGTACGCGACAGCAGCGGAGGCTTCCTGCCGGTATTCGCGACGAGCTGTAAGAAGGTATATCCGACCAGACATGAACTTACCCAACCCGGTAGCTCCCGAACCGGTTACAGCATGAAGCGGCTGAAGCTGGTGCGCCGTGGCAGCAGCAGACCATCGGCAGCGGTCGACTACCAAGATCAAGGGCACAAGTGGTTCGCGCGTACGAACAGATTGTGATTAAAAATGTGAATGTGATTAAACTTATTAGGTATGTGAATTGATTCTTGCGGTTTTTATTCGACATTTGTGACCCAACTACTACAATAAAACCTATGACTACCCTATTGAAATTATTGTCCGTCGTACGTTACTACTTTCTCCCATCTTTTTGGAAGTTCCTCGATTCCGTGTCGATAGAACTTCTTATCTTTAGGAGTGATCCCCCTCGAGACCCATTTTTCCCAACCCATAAGACATTTTTCTAATTATTCCCACGACACTTAGGCGATGGGAAACTACTCATTTCTGCAAGTTTTTTGCATCTGACATGCATTCCAGTCGAGCAATGCTACAAATTCTTCATCATTAACCTTTTTTCCCTTCACCACCAATCAACCTTCATCAACAGCCAAACCAGGTCACAAATGACGAATAAAAACGGTAAGAACTAAGATGTAGAGTGTAGAGTAGATGAAAAAATATCTTTCGTGGACCACCCTGTATATAGCATATTATTATGACAGGAATCAGAACTTGTGTAAACGCAGAATGAGAGTCGACAGACGGACAGCACTATCGAGTGGCCGAGCGAGCAAGGGCCGATGAGTTCCGAACAAGTGTATAAAAAGCTGGCGAACCACGGATACTCTCAGAGATTTGCGATCAATCAGTTTAACAAAGCACGACGTATAATTGGGACAGCCGTATGATAAATGTGCAATCTGTTGTGATTAACAGTGGAAGTTGTTCAGTCCACAAGAACAAAATAAGTGACTCATCAAGTGTAAGAATGCCAAGAGTCCCAGGTATTCTTACAGAAGAAAGTCACTGAACCCGTCAAATACATCCGCAAGGTAAAGTTTGAGATTTTTAATGGATGAAGCAGCTCACAAAACTTCAACAGTGTGGTTCTAGAACGAACAGCTGAGAGCGCAACGCTTTTCGTATAACCGATTCGATAATATTTATACCGACCTTCGACGGGAATAAAAAAAACAACTGAACATGGGTTGCGACAGTGCAATGGACGCTGGAGTTATTCAAGGACAGAGTGCCTGTGGAAATAATGGATCTTTATGAGATTTACTAGAGCAGCCGTGCTCAGACTGGGTTGGTATGGCGACGGCAATGTGCCTAACTACCACACGCGTTGCCTGCTGCTCGGTCTAAGGACGCTTAAGCATAGGAGACTGTCGGCTCAAGCTTTGTTTGTTTTTAAACTTTTGTCTGCTTTTATCAACGCACCGCAACTCCGTGCCAAGTTAGATATATCTGTTCCTGCTCGCCACTTGAGACATCGGCAGGACATGTAGATCAAAACTGCTCCACAAATTACTGTTGCGGGTCACAAAGATCCTTTATTATCAATATGTCGTACGTAAAATCTTTGTTCATCTCATATTGACTATAACATGTCTATTCGTCAGTTTCGTCAGGTCTAAAGTCCGGTTGCCGGTTTTTTATTCTCGTCTTCGCAAGTTGCAGTGTGAGGTTAGCTAGGGTTTTGTTTAAGTTAGCTAAGTTTATCTTTGTCAACTAAGCTCTGTTTGCCCATTGACTAATGTTATACTAAATAAATCAATGAGCGAACTAGACTGTTCAAAAAGTTTTGTGGTTCAATAAGAAAAACACAATTTTATGGTTTTAAATACACTTTATAATTCAGTATGTTCTCTGTGAACATCACCACACTTGTTCCAACGATATTGGAATTTATAAATTCCATCCCTGAAGCGAGAATCTGGAAGGGCTTCGAAATGCCATTCCCTTGCCAGAAATGGCAGAAAATAGAAAATAGAAAATAGAAAATAGAAAATGGAAAATAGAAAATAGAAAATAGAAAATAGAAAATAGAAAATAGAAAATAGAAAATAGAAAATAGAAAATAGAAAATAGAAAATAGAAAATAGAAAATAGAAAATAGAAAATAGAAAATAGAAAATAGAAAATAGAAAATAGAAAATAGAA
>NW_026685002.1:0-4103 GCF_943735745.2 Anopheles bellator | reverse complement strand
GACAGTATCCTTTTTAACAGTTTAGTTGGTTGCGAAGCATCTCGTTTTAGTTGTATGATTCCTTAACATTACATTCTCTCCAAAGCAATGGACGGCAAAAACATATTTTCAGGTACGGACTGGCGCTTCAACGAGTTCCCAAATCCACCAGCACACGCTTTGTATGTCACTTGTGTCGAATTGCTAGGACTTCCGGTTGGTCCGACCGTCGTAGCGAACAGCGTTATTGATGTGCTCGTGAAGGGTTACACCGTTGTACCCACAGGAATTCTACACAATTGGATCAACACAATCGGTTTACTCATGGCGGCATTGCCCGAAGCGTATTGGAGCGTTATTTACGAGCGAATGCAGGAAGCGCTTGGGTCGACGGCGATGAAAGAGTGGGTGTTCCGGCAAAGCCCGTTTGAAATGTTTAATTTCAAGGTGGTGCGTGAAGCGATGCTCGATCGCAGCTACGTTACAGTACTGGCAATTGCGCATAGCATTTTCCATCACTTCGGAATTGGACAGCTGGCAACCATTACGGAGTACGATTTAATAACCGAATTAACCGGTTGAAGCGAAATATTCTTACCGCGTTTTTCTCTCTCTTTTCCCAAAGCTCGATAAAGGAAAAGTTGAAGCCGCTTGTTTACACCGAGTACCAGCTGATCTACTTATGCCACGTGGTTGGTCCGTTCTTGAACCGGCTAAGTGTGGAGAGAGCACGGGCCGTCTCGGATATTACACTGATGTTGTACGAGTTACTCGAGCAGGTGGACAAGTCACAACCGACACAACAATTGCGCTATATGGATCCGATCTGCGATCTTCTGTACCACATCAAGTACATGTTTGTTGGAGACACAATGAAAACAGAGTTGGAAGCGATCATACGCCGTTTAAGGCCAGCACTGCAGATGCGTCTACGTTTTATAACGCGCCTTAACGTGGAAGAAATCGCTGTTGATCAAATAGCCACGGGAGTGGCCGCCACTCGTGGTATGGCAACCGTTGTGGCACCGGGAGTTTCCGGCGGTGCGATGACATCATCTCAACAATCCACAACAGTATCCACCGGTGGATGGTCGACAGGTGCGCCGGGATTAGTATCAACCGGGGCGGCAGGCATAGCAGGCGCCGCAGGTGCCGCAAAGCAGTCAGCAGTCGGGATGGCTAACCAAAATACAACATTACAGCAACAGCTTCAGCAGCAGCAAAATCTGCAGATTGGTCATGGTATGCAGTCCCATCACTAAGTTTTATATATCGCCATCACAAGTGAAACATTATAACCGAAACAAGCACCGAAACCAGGTGAATGTTCGTTATTTAATAATTTTATCTTTTCGATCATCGAACGATAAATAAGCTTAGTGAGCCACAATTATCAAAAGTGTTACAACTGATAGCAACGTTTTAGAACTTAGCAGTATGTGTTGTTTTTCTATGTTTTATTGCCTTATCTAGAGAGCTATGATGTCTTTGCAAAATAAGTAGCTGAAAGTATGTCTGGTACAGTTTGTCTTTTTATGATCGCATTTAACACAACAATGACATCAACATCAACAACACATCAACATCTACGCTCAAATTTCACATAAATGGGCTTTTCAGTGCGCAAAATCATATCTGCTACAAACACTAACTCTTCGCGGGTTGTAACCGGTAGGACGCGGAAGTTTATCAGAATGGCCGATAGGGCTGCCTTAAGTTCCAGTATGGCGAACCGTTGTCCGATGCAGTTTCTCGGACCCGCACTGAACGGTACGTACGCATATGGGCTACGGCCTTCGGTGTTTTGAGGCAGGAATCGATCAGGATCGAACCTCTCCGGATCAGGAAACACTTTCGGATCGCGGTGCAGATCGAATATATGCACGTTGAAAAGGGTTTCCTTCGGAACGCGGCGCTCGCCAAATAGCGTGTCTTCGGTGATGGTGCGGGAAATAAAGGGCACTGGTGGGTACAAGCGGAGCGATTCCTTCAGCACCCTATCCATGAGTTTCATCTCGCTGTAGTCACTCTGCGTTAATTCTTGTATCGAATCTGGCCGCTGAAGTTGCTGAATCTCTTCATACAGTCGCTGCTGCACGTTGGGATGATGTGCTACGAGAAACAGTGTGAAGATAAGGGCAGCCGACGTTGTGTCGTGACCCTCGAACATGAACGTATCCACCTCTTCACGGATTCCTTCCTCGTCGATCTGTTGCTTCGCTTCAGCAGCCAACAACGTATCGAGCATGGCATAGCGTTTCTTAATGTTAGTGTAGCTAAAAGTAAACCGTACTTAAATTCTTATCGATAAACAAAATTCTAGTCGCACTCACATGTTTTCCTCAGAAAAATCACCAATGTTGCGTACGTTCTGATGAAATAATTCGCGTCGCTGCTTGATTATAGAACGCGTAAAGGCGTGAACTGGTTGAAGTAGTTTGTTGAACTTAGCGGCGAGACCAGTTAGCTTGTAGTTAAAATTCTCAAATAACCACGGGTTCATCAGTCGTTGCAGAAGCATAGTTCCGATCGCTTCTATTTTTCCACGATACTCGTTAGCCATTGTCACCGAATCGAGTTTAATTCCCATAGCCGTTTCTGCAGGAAAACGAAAAGGAATCTCACCTATGGTCAGATATTTCTTTAAATTGGAATCTTTCGTTACCACAAATAGTGTTGAGCGTAAACTTTGTGGCAATCGGTTGTAATGCTACGATCTCTCCTTTATCAGAAGTCGTACCAAGATGTGTGATCAAACTCCGACACTCGTCCTGGAATGTTAGCAGAAAGCTAGGCAAAATATTAAAGTGAAAAGCCGGCGTTAGGATACGCCGTCGGCGCTGCCACTTTGTGCCGCTACTGTTTAGTAGCCCTAAACCGAGAAAACGGTGCGTTAACTGGTAGATCATGCCCTTCTCGATCAACGTCGTGCTCGACAGTAGCGGTTCGATGTCCTTCGCTTGGAATGCGTTCAGCGTAAGAAATCCACGTACGACCAGGCGGTAAGTATCGCCGTATAATGTTGCCCAGCGGCGAGGTAATTGAAATGTGCGACGCTGGTCGTTGAACATTAAGTTGTGAGCATTGCCAAGTAGAGGAATCATCCCGGGCCCGGGAAAATGTTTTGCTGCACGGTATGTTGCCGACAAACGTAAGCGCAGTTCGCACAGCAGAAGCAGTAGTAGTATGGCGAGGAGAACCACCGTTAAGATGTCCATCTTATTCGAATTGCACAGCAAAACTGTTCAAAGACTACCAAATTTTGTACAGCCTCCAACGGAATTCGGACTGATATAACAGCATGACGAATGAGAATGTTCCACAACACATGATAGGCACTGTCGGGGATGATAGTAGGCTCTTAGAGTTTTGATTACCAACACAAAGCGTTTTTCATCATCTGACCTGAGAGTGCAGGATTTGTATTTTTACGACAGTCAGCAAACAGCGTCGATTAGGGTACCTTATCCCTGCGGCATTTGGGGCTATAATTAATTTGGCTATCAATGTTGTTCTGAAATGGTTGAAGCATTCCCTTGACTTATTTCGAATGCAATGAATCATAGATTACACTGTGTATGGGGTCTGACCAGTTTCTGCAAAGAGTTCCTAGTATTATTTTAACGAAATCAAAATAACAATTATACATTTGGGTAGTTACGTTAAATAATTTTAAGGCAAATAGTTTCTGAAATAACAAAAGGATTGTGATTGAGAACGTTAGGTTAACCATTTGAAAAATAATATTCAATAAATTTATTTTCTTGTTATTGATATATTTGGTCGGCGGTATTCACAATCTGATGAATGAGCGCTTCTGATCGGTATTATGTAGAGAACATAATGCTACACAGGGCGTCTTTGAAATTGAACCTTAAGCGGGTTTGATGCCCGCAGTACTAAATCCGCGATGAACCGTATTTCGTGCAGTTTCGTGACGGGCAGAATTCGGTACCGTAGCACCAGATGAGCCACAGCGGCTTTGATTTCGAGTAGAGCGTACTTTTGTCCAATACAATTTCTTTGACCGGCGCTGAATGGAACATATGCATATGGATTCCGTCTGGCCACGTTCTCCGGTAGAAAACGATTCGGATCGAACCGTTCTGGATTGGGAAAACATT
>NW_026685001.1:0-4103 GCF_943735745.2 Anopheles bellator | reverse complement strand
GACAGTATCCTTTTTAACAGTTTAGTTGGTTGCGAAGCATCTCGTTTCAGTTGTATGATTCCTTAACATTACATTCTCTCCAAAGCAATGGACGGCAAAAACATATTTTCAGGTACGGACTGGCGCTTCAACGAGTTCCCAAATCCACCAGCACACGCTTTGTATGTCACTTGTGTCGAATTGCTCGGACTTCCGGTTGGTCCGACCGTCGTAGCGAACAGCGTTATTGATGTGCTCGTGAAGGGTTACACCGTTGTACCCACAGGAATTTTACACAATTGTATCAACACAATCGGTTTACTCATGGCGGCATTGCCCGAAGCGTATTGGAGCGTTATTTACGAGCGAATGCAGGAAGCGCTTGGGTCGACGGCGATGAAAGAGTGGGTGTTCCGGCAAAGCCCGCTTGAAATGTTTAATTTCAAGGTGGTGCGTGAAGCGATGCTCGATCGCAGCTACGTTACAGTACTGGCAGTTGCGCATAGTATTTTCCATCACTTCGGAATTGGACAGCTGGCAACCATTACGGAGTACGATTTAATAACCGAATTAACCGGTTGAAGCGAAATATTCTTACCGCGTTTTTCTCTCTCTTTTCCCAAAGCTCGATAAAGGAAAAGTTGAAGCCGCTTGTTTACACCGAGTACCAGCTGATCTACTTATGCCACGTGGTTGGTCCGTTCTTGAACCGGCTAAGTGTGGAGAGAGCACGGGCCGTCTCGGATATTACACTGATGTTGTACGAGTTACTCGAGCAGGTGGACAAGTCACAACCGACACAACAATTGCGCTATATGGATCCGATCTGCGATCTTCTGTACCACATCAAGTACATGTTTGTTGGAGACACAATGAAAACAGAGTTGGAAGCGATCATACGCCGTTTAAGGCCAGCACTGCAGATGCGTCTACGTTTTATAACGCGCCTTAACGTGGAAGAAATCGCTGTTGATCAAATAGCCACGGGAGTGGCCGCCACTCGTGGTATGGCAACCGTTGTGGCACCGGGAGTTTCCGGCGGTGCGATGACATCATCTCAACAATCCACAACAGTATCCACCGGTGGATGGTCGACAGGTGCGCCGGGATTAGTATCAACCGGGGCGGCAGGCATAGCAGGCGCCGCAGGTGCCGCAAAGCAGTCAGCAGTCGGGATGGCTAACCAAAATACAACATTACAGCAACAGCTTCAGCAGCAGCAAAATCTGCAGATTGGTCATGGTATGCAGTCCCATCACTAAGTTTTATATATCGCCATCACAAGTGAAACATTATAACCGAAACAAGCACCGAAACCAGGTGAATGTTCGTTATTTAATAATTTTATCTTTTCGATCATCGAACGATAAATAAGCTTAGTGAGCCACAATTATCAAAAGTGTTACAACTGATAGCAACGTTTTAGAACTTAGCAGTATGTGTTGTTTTTCTATGTTTTATTGCCTTATCTAGAGAGCTATGATGTCTTTGCAAAATAAGTAGCTGAAAGTATGTCTGGTACAGTTTGTCTTTTTATGATCGCATTTAACACAACAATGACATCAACATCAACAACACATCAACATCTACGCTCAAATTTCACATAAATGGGCTTTTCAGTGCGCAAAATCATATCTGCTACAAACACTAACTCTTCGCGGGTTGTAACCGGTAGGACGCGGAAGTTTATCAGAATGGCCGATAGGGCTGCCTTAAGTTCCAGTATGGCGAACCGTTGTCCGATGCAGTTTCTCGGACCCGCACTGAACGGTACGTACGCATATGGGCTACGGCCTTCGGTGTTTTGAGGCAGGAATCGATCAGGATCGAACCTCTCCGGATCAGGAAACACTTTCGGATCGCGGTGCAGATCGAATATATGCACGTTGAAAAGGGTTTCCTTCGGAACGCGGCGCTCGCCAAATAGCGTGTCTTCGGTGATGGTGCGGGAAATAAAGGGCACTGGTGGGTACAAGCGGAGCGATTCCTTCAGCACCCTATCCATGAGTTTCATCTCGCTGTAGTCACTCTGCGTTAATTCTTGTATCGAATCTGGCCGCTGAAGTTGCTGAATCTCTTCATACAGTCGCTGCTGCACGTTGGGATGATGTGCTACGAGAAACAGTGTGAAGATAAGGGCAGCCGACGTTGTGTCGTGACCCTCGAACATGAACGTATCCACCTCTTCACGGATTCCTTCCTCGTCGATCTGTTGCTTCGCTTCAGCAGCCAACAACGTATCGAGCATGGCATAGCGTTTCTTAATGTTAGTGTAGCTAAAAGTAAACCGTACTTAAATTCTTATCGATAAACAAAATTCTAGTCGCACTCACATGTTTTCCTCAGAAAAATCACCAATGTTGCGTACGTTCTGATGAAATAATTCGCGTCGCTGCTTGATTATAGAACGCGTAAAGGCGTGAACTGGTTGAAGTAGTTTGTTGAACTTAGCGGCGAGACCAGTTAGCTTGTAGTTAAAATTCTCAAATAACCACGGGTTCATCAGTCGTTGCAGAAGCATAGTTCCGATCGCTTCTATTTTTCCACGATACTCGTTAGCCATTGTCACCGAATCGAGTTTAATTCCCATAGCCGTTTCTGCAGGAAAACGAAAAGGAATCTCACCTATGGTCAGATATTTCTTTAAATTGGAATCTTTCGTTACCACAAATAGTGTTGAGCGTAAACTTTGTGGCAATCGGTTGTAATGCTACGATCTCTCCTTTATCAGAAGTCGTACCAAGATGTGTGATCAAACTCCGACACTCGTCCTGGAATGTTAGCAGAAAGCTAGGCAAAATATTAAAGTGAAAAGCCGGCGTTAGGATACGCCGTCGGCGCTGCCACTTTGTGCCGCTACTGTTTAGTAGCCCTAAACCGAGAAAACGGTGCGTTAACTGGTAGATCATGCCCTTCTCGATCAACGTCGTGCTCGACAGTAGCGGTTCGATGTCCTTCGCTTGGAATGCGTTCAGCGTAAGAAATCCACGTACGACCAGGCGGTAAGTATCGCCGTATAATGTTGCCCAGCGGCGAGGTAATTGAAATGTGCGACGCTGGTCGTTGAACATTAAGTTGTGAGCATTGCCAAGTAGAGGAATCATCCCGGGCCCGGGAAAATGTTTTGCTGCACGGTATGTTGCCGACAAACGTAAGCGCAGTTCGCACAGCAGAAGCAGTAGTAGTATGGCGAGGAGAACCACCGTTAAGATGTCCATCTTATTCGAATTGCACAGCAAAACTGTTCAAAGACTACCAAATTTTGTACAGCCTCCAACGGAATTCGGACTGATATAACAGCATGACGAATGAGAATGTTCCACAACACATGATAGGCACTGTCGGGGATGATAGTAGGCTCTTAGAGTTTTGATTACCAACACAAAGCGTTTTTCATCATCTGACCTGAGAGTGCAGGATTTGTATTTTTACGACAGTCAGCAAACAGCGTCGATTAGGGTACCTTATCCCTGCGGCATTTGGGGCTATAATTAATTTGGCTATCAATGTTGTTCTGAAATGGTTGAAGCATTCCCTTGACTTATTTCGAATGCAATGAATCATAGATTACACTGTTTATGGGGTCTGACCAGTTTCTGCAAAGAGTTCCTAGTATTATTTTAACGAAATCAAAATAACAATTATACATTTGGGTAGTTACGTTAAATAATTTTAAGGCAAATAGTTTCTGAAATAACAAAAGGATTGTGATTGAGAACGTTAGGTTAACCATTTGAAAAATAATATTCAATAAATTTATTTTCTTGTTATTGATATATTTGGTCGGCGGTATTCACAATCTGATGAATGAGCGCTTCTGATCGGTATTATGTAGAGAACATAATGCTACACAGGGCGTCTTTGAAATTGAACCTTAAGCGGGTTTGATGCCCGCAGTACTAAATCCGCGATGAACCGTATTTCGTGCAGTTTCGTGACGGGCAGAATTCGGTACCGTAGCACCAGATGAGCCACAGCGGCTTTGATTTCGAGTAGAGCGTACTTTTGTCCAATACAATTTCTTTGACCGGCGCTGAATGGAACATATGCATATGGATTCCGTCTGGCCACGTTCTCCGGTAGAAAACGATTCGGATCGAACCGTTCTGGATTGGGAAAACATT